>NW_009915776.1:0-29499 GCF_000696875.1 Nestor notabilis | reverse complement strand
TCACTGTGTCCACCTCCAGGGGACAGTATAGGATTGTTCCCCTACAGTTTTCCTTCCATTGCTTTGATCAATCCAGCTCACCACGCTGACATGCAAGAGGCAGCCTGCTGGAAGAGTGCACATTTCCAACGCTGAGGAGGTTGATAAGGCATTCTGAAAGACAGTTTGTCTGAACTGTCAGCGAATGAGGTTCATCAGACTGCAGAAACTGCCTACTCTCATGTACAAACTAAAGCAATGAGCAGTGCAAAAAAAAGTATCACTCAGCAAAACTCCCTAAAAAAGAGAAAAATTTCACAGGCTTTACTTAATGTGCAACTGCAAACACTGGAGTGTGATTGAGACAGACATTGAGAGAAATGAAACAGAGCTTCCATCTTTAGATAGTAACCAGTGCCCATCCCTACCTTCTCAGGGTTGTGCCTGGCCCAAGTGCATGGCTGTACCCACAGCAGAACTTGATGGCAGATGATCTTTCAACAGGCAACATCACTACCACCCATAGAGCTAGCACATCTCCAGATGCAGCACATGGATAAAAAGTCATATGAAGAAAACCCATGAAGAAAAACAGCCCCCAAAACAAACTCTTCCTTTCCGTCAAGCCCTTTCACCTTATCCTGACTCTTGGAATTAAAATCAGCCTTTGTAAAGCACACAGAAACAACACACCATATGAGGCTGGGGAGTAACATTTCACTCAGTTTCCCAACAGATAATGAGTAGGTGGATCACTGCAAAACATCACCGGGTTTCCATTCATTAGCATACACATGGTATGTCTGTGTGTGCAGATATGTATGCCACTCACACCTTACATACACAACTATAAACATAAGACATATGACATAACATCTGCCCATACCTACAATGTTTTATCATTACATTTGTGCATGATGAAACTACTGTGCACACTTGAGTTGCTCACACAGTCTGCTGACATAGGAAGTAACGTTTATGTTTCAGCTACTGACATAGATCTGCCTGTAAAGCAGGCAAACAAAAGTCCATGATTTCTTTCATACACTTCTTCCTTCTTGCTTTTTAAGAAAGTTGCAGCTTTAAAACCCCTTCAGTACTACGGGCCAAAATCACTTGATTCTCAGTCATAACAGTACAAGAAAAAAAGCACCTGATGTTTATGAACTGGAAGATGTGTTTCTCTACTATCCTGCCAACACAGAAGCTGCTCATTCTTAAGGCTCAGCAGCAGAGCAAGACTTTCATCCATCAAGGGCACTGCTTTTTGCTAGAGAAATTTATCTCACAGAAAGTCAACTAAACATCTCCCCTCTCATCGCCCAACACCACCACCAATACCATACTGCTTCCTTTCTTCTAATTGCTTCTTTGCTTCCTGGAGAACTGCTAAATCCTGTCTCTTCCACTCCTCAAAGCTCTCTGACTTGACAGCATACAAGCACCTATGACCAGCAAGGTCTGTTGTGGGCAGTCCGCTCTCACAGGCCACTAGAAGCAGCACCTGCTGTTCATTTTGCTGCCCTTCACAGGCAAACCATGTGCATGAGACAACAATCTGCTGGGCCAAATAGAAAGAATGAGGAAAACCAGTACCTGTTTATACAACAATACACACATGTTTAGAGAGAGGTCATAGCTTAGATATGCATTTTCATATGCAGGGCTACAGTACGGGTAGAGCAAGAGGGATATGGATGGGCATACGAGGACAATAGTGCAAACAGTTGACTACCATCACTGCTTTTCTGTTAAGGTGGCCTGCATGTTCATGTCAGTGAATTGGAATGAGCCCAGTGAGAGGGATGGGGATGAAAACTGAACAGTCAGGCTCATGTCTAATCTAAATCCCAGCTGCTGCAATTTAAGCCTATTACTTCCGTCCCTCCCAACCACAGACATGGTGAGCAGATTTCTTCCTTCCTCTTGATAACAGTATTCAAACCTATTAAAGGCTGTTGTAATGTCCCTTCTCAGCCATCTTTCTTGAGGCTAAACAAGCCCAGCTCTTTCAGTCTTCCTTAGAGGTCATGTCCTCTGGACCCCTCATTCCTCCTTTAATCAACTTCCAGGCTCTTCCCGGTCAAAGTACATCTCTCTTGAAGTGCACTGCTCAAAAGTGGGGACAATGTTCTAACTAAGACCTCACCAATGTTGTACACAGAAGCTACCTCATGCTTCCAGACTGCATTCCTGGTTACATATTTCATTAAGACAATGACTTTTTATTTTATCTTTAATAAAAAAACCAAAACCTGCATGACTTATGTTCACTCATGATTTACTATAATCCTGAGTTTCCTCTCTGAAGAAGTGCGCCCACCTGGCTGCTTCTCATCCTGAATTACCTGACTTATAGTCAAACTTGCACATTTTACTGTCCCCATTGAATCCCATCCTTTTTCACAGAATTTCTCCATTTTCTTTTAAGCTTATCTTTTAACATATCCCCAGTGTTTACAGCCTAGTGATGCACTCTCTAGAGAGGCATGCTGATCACTAGGGGCTTGTATCAGGGATGTTGTGGAGAGACTACCATGCTTTGTGCACACTGTGACAGGTGTCAAGTCCTCTAGGGCAAGCACCACATTTACCTCCATGCTCTGATTATACATCAAATACCTCTCAAACAGAGCTTCTAATATCAGCCAATATACCACTAAATAACAATAAAACCTGCTGTTTCAGCACAGTGCCCATTCCCCACCCCTCATTTCCTTTCCTTCTCCTCCCCTCATTTCCCCCCTCCCTTCCCCTTCCCTGTGCCAGGGTTTGTTTTTCATGCCAAGGTCCTTCAGATGAGACCCTGTATGGGAAGGTAGGTATGGGAAAGGTTATTAGGAAACTGCCATCTAAACTGCTACCTTTCCGGCTTCCCCACCCTCTCCCTCCCTACAAAGTCTCCTCTGTTCTGTTTTAATACTAATGAGTTCAGAGGAGGTTCCTAGGCTGGAGCAATTCACAGCTTGGACTGTGCCAAAGCACACAGGCACACACCTCTCTGATCGCTTCCTGCCCAAACACAGTCCTGCTGGCTCAACCCTCGAAATGTGTGCTGGGAATTGTTGCTGTGGCCCCGTGCCAAAGGCTGGCTGAATTTCCAGGGGTGTTGGTGTCACCTACTCCTCTCCTCCCAGCTTTATCCTCTTGTGTGCATCCTATTTGCCATATGCCCCTATGGAGGAAAACAAGGGTAAGTCAGAGATTGGCTGACCTTTAAATCTCTGATAAAATATTACGTAAAAGGGCAGCAGGAACTGAGAGGTTACTGAAGAATTTAATGAGAAAAATTAACTTCTTAGTGAGCTTCAGTTGTGCAGCTCACACACAACCTATATGCAAGCTAAACTCAAAGAAACTCAGATAAATCACTACCATTTCTGGCATGAATTCAGGTTTACACAGATAAAAGTGAAACCAGAAGCTGCCTTTTGTTCTTTTCTTGCTCTCCCGATTATTCCTCCCGATATAGTAGGGGAAACTGGAGATCAAAATGTTCCTAATTCCATTAAACTAAGTGGACTTGCTCTGGATTTACACCAGTGCAAAAATATTAATCAAATTACCTGCTTTAAATTGTAACAGAGACTAAACCTCTCTGCTAGACACCCTGTCACACAGGCTTGTTCTACAGTCTACAACACAGGTATCAGACACAGACTGTGTCTGAAATAGACTGTCATAGAATGGGCTGAGCACTCTATCAGTTCCCTTTTTGCTAATTGTGAACTTTTCCTTCAATAAATGGAGATGAGCTGCATTTACTACTAACCAGTCTAGACCAGCTAGAACGTCCCCATATGAGGCTTCTGTTACCTCCTCTGTGGTGAGGTGGAGGACAATTCCACAATGCTCTTCACACATATAAACCAAGTATTTCCATAGTCAAAACACGGAATCGAAGGCATGACAGTATTTGGTTATTTACTCACACCCAGTCCTGTCTCATTGTTCAAGTATTCTGATAATCAGAACAGCAACTACTGCACTGACATCACTGGGCTTAAGAAAACACCAGCCAAGATGTTTTTCTCCAACTATTTCTAAGAAAGAAATTACCGGAAACTTTCACAAAATGCAGCAAGAGGAAAAAGAGAAGGATGAGCATTTGCCTTGCAGAATGAACTAATTTTCTAACAACAAGTCATAATTGCATTTACTGTCTGGTTAAGCATTTGTAATCCAAAAGTTCTCTCGCATCATTAATGTAGAAGCCAACAACTTTACACTGACTGACAAACTCATCCAGCTGTTGCTCTCTATGCAAGATGTAATGCTGAAACACAGCCACTAATGCAATCCCAATGGATTTTCCATGACTCAGGGATCTCCCTGGACACCTTCCAAACTGGGAAACTGCAATCTGCTTTCCCCTTGTAATTTCCTTTGGAGAAGTTATTCTTCAAACCTCCACCTAGTAAACCATTGCATAACACTGTCGTGCACAGGAGGCAGTGGTAGAGATTTGCTCCCAAAATCTTCAAATACAATACGTTTTGAAACTGAAAGACTCCTGTACTGCCTATAACATACACATGCTTCATCTTTTGAGCACCTTTTCAATCTGGTTATAATTATGTACTACAACTGGTTAAGAAGCACTACTATTCCCTGTTTCACACCAGGGAAGCAAACTCACAAGTACATGAAATGAGTTGTATAAGCTTGCAGAGGTAGCTAGGAAAAAGACGTAACATTTTTTAAATGTTTTCCTCCCAGCAAGCTTTCCAACTTTTTCACTTACAGAAAATGAGGTATCTAGCATTGAAAGCTCTGGGTCAGTGGTGTTCCAGTGCCAGGTGGAAGGCATCTGTCCGGACTTCCTTTGAACAAAACGTGCCAAAGACAGCAGCTGTGGAGACAGCCCGGCGTGATGAGTGACAGAAAAAGCACCTTGTGACACTTGCCTTCCATGTGCTGCTCCTACTGGTGCTGAAGGGATGAGCAAAAAGACCACTCCTGTATTTAGTGACACCAAAAGCTGTCCCTTACCCACAGTGTGGAAGAAGGTGCAAGGAAACTGCTGACCTGAAAATGTTGTACCCTAAAAAGGTACTGCCTCCACTCAGCCTCACCTGTGGCAACTTGTGCTCCCCAATTTGGAGTCTTGTAGACTAGGACAAATGACAAAAAAAGGACATTTCCCTCCAGCACTGGAAGAGCCATTGCAGAGGAACTTTACAGGTCCCCTGAATGATAAACAACCTTGAACACTGTTTGAGGACACAATCTGCCTACAGAAGGATAAAGAGGCATGACATAATTATAAACCCTTTTCTCCTCATTCTCCTTCAGGCTGCATGATACACTGTCTGAGCAATGATTACATCTGATATAAATTGCTACTAGATGAGAAAATACAGGAACTAATTTAAATCAACATATTAACCAGGTGATCCTTCATGACTGTTACCTACTTTTCCATTCAATTATCTTATTTTGTTAATAGTCCCTCCTAAACCCCATTTACACTGTGCCTCCATAGGCATAACTCTTATCCTACAAAACACATCCCATCCACTTTCACAACTTTTCCACCTCACTGGAAAATTTCACTGCTTCCGCAGCTCCAGGAGCTTACTTTTACATTGCTCTTTTGTTATAAATTTTATAAGGCATTCATCATCACAGGGACCTGGCTTCCCTTTCTTGCTCAAATCAGGCTAAATGACAAATCATACCTCCTACAACATTTCAGATTTGGCTGTTCTTCTAAGAGATCCTTTCATCACCATGCAAGTTTTTTCTCTTCAGAAGCACAGCCAGAAGATCATCTTGACCTGGCATTTGTCCCATGTTACCCCCATCTTTGCAACCTGTCTCTGCTCTCCCTTCAGCACCACAGCTATTTCATTTGTTGTGTCTTTTTCTTCTATGCTTTGGAAAACTTTATCCTTCCTTATCAGAATCTCCTGTTGAGTTATGATCTGGCCATCATGCTCTTAGCATGATGTAGTACCTTGTCATTTCTCCCAGATGCATCTTGAGGTGTCACCTTCTCCTCCCAAATTATCTTTCTGACCTTATGAATCACACTCTCCTGCCTCTCCTTAGCAGACCAAATCTAGATTCAAACATCCTCTCTCGAGGGTGAGGAATAAGGACTTAATAGATTTGTAAGCCATCTAATACAGCTTTGAACAACATATGACACTAACAAAGAGAAGTAAAGAAAGAATAGAAACTGCAGAAGGGCAGGAATCATACTCAGAGAAGCCATCGCAGAGCAGTGGAGCAATAGGATATCCCTGTACTGCTGCTGCTGACTCTAATTCTACTGGAAAGGGCAGATGTTGTTACTCTAAGTCAGTAGGTACCAAAGTGACAGGAACTATATGAGAATGCTGGTTCAATTCTAGCAGGAAGGTAAGAAATTGCCTACTCTGTATCCACCCAAGTAGAGCTGGAAAAGCCCTGGAAAAGCCAAAATAAAAGTAAATTAATTTGATCCTTCTAGCTAGCATGTATGACTCCTACTATCAATATCATCTCAGTGTTTTATCACTTCAGCAGCCTTCAAACTTAATCCAGAAGGTTCCTGACTCTGTTATAGACATAACTGAACACAAAACCCATTCAAATATTACTGATGTCCTAAGGAAAAGGACACAGTAGAGCTTTAAGGGTATTTTTTTCTTCTTTTTATGTAATGCTGCCTAACACTTGCAGCTATGCCAAAACAAGATCGTGTTGTCAAATCAGCTGATAAGGTACTAGGAACACAAACTTTTTGAATAGTAAGCATATCTACCCCATCCACGGCTTAGAGTATAGGGTATCATGACAGCTTCCAAGTATTCAGTAGGGGGAGGACACTAGGTTAACATTTTAGCACATCCATTCTTCAGTGGCAGGATCTGTTCTTTCCCTTCTTTTTGCATCCCAAGCTACGTATCTGTTGTGCTTCCAAAATCCAGTGGACTCTTAGGGAACATTAGGATTTCCCAGGTAAAAAGATGTAGTCCAGTAAGTCTTTCTTGGGTGTTTCATGCTTACTGTTAAGTAAATCATACTCAGAACACACTCAAACATTCCCTCCAACCATGACCACAACCTTCCCCACCTTTGAGAAAGGTGACCAGTATTGTCTGCTTTGGATAGTCAGAAGCCAACAATCACCACAGACACAGAAAATATCACATAGGCCAAAATTTCAGGCAATGTAGAATGATACAACTCCACTACCGTCTTCAGCAGAACTGAACTGCTTTATATCAGATAACTATCAGTCCATAAGTCTTGTAGTAAAGCAACAAGATCTACAAAACAGTGTATCCCTGCACAGAAGCCTTATAACTACAGGTACTTTGGTAACACCCCCAGCTTCTTCCCACCAAAAATCTGGCATGTAAGCCTGGGTCTGGGTGTACATTTGTTTACACAACCCTCTTGATTCTCCGACACAGAGTGTGAGACCTGGCTGCCATCTCATGCTCCTCTCACGGCATCTGCATCTCACACATTTGCAGCACAGTGACTGCTGCTTCTTACACAGCTGGTCAGGGAGCTGGGAGCTGCCAACCAGCTGCACCTACTGGAAGGGAGCCTAGAGAGGGAAAGTGATGGTGCTGCACTCAGTGCCACAAGCCTGGCCCTATCGCAGGGCTCCGTATGTAAGTGAGTGCCTGAAGGGGGAAGCTGTCTCTGCCATGAAGCCTGAAATGTAATACCTCTTCTGTATTTGAACTTGAATTAAACTACAGAAAGCTGCAAGTAGCGATATGTGCATTAAAATCAGGAACTTGTACACATGTATAGCATATGGGACACGTGTAAAGCAGATCTGACATTATGAGAAATTCTCTCTTTGAAGAGCAGGAAGAAAAAGAAAAAAGGTATCCTGGATATGGACAATTAAAAAGAAAAAAGGTATCCTGGGTATATACAATCCTGGACTGAAGAACTGTGCTGGACATAAAGGAACATCTGTGCACAACTCAACAGACTATAATACCATGAAGAGCTTTTGCCTCCCAAGCCTCAGTCCCCTAATTGCTTCAGAAATCTTAAACCACCCAGTACTTTTGCCATTATTATAATAGAAGACAAGTGCATCTAAGTGCATGAAAAATGTTAATCTGATAACTATAAACTAACCCAAGAGAAAGGAAAGTTTTTGTGGCCTGGCCCCCATCAGTGAGGAAAGCAATCTGCTGCCTCAAAGCTTTGCTTTTTTATGCTTTCAGAGTCAATGTCTTCTAGTCAGATGGAGATGCTAAGCCTTCTTCCTGGATATGAGCCTCTGGTCATGAAAAAAAACCAGCTTAGTCTCATCATCAGTATTTTCTTACAGCCTCCATCGGGGCATTCTCATTAAGCGCAAGAAAGGAAGCAATAATTGGGGTGGGGAGTCTCCACTGAGCCAAGGCCAGCAAAGCCTCCTTAGTTTGCTGGAGTCAGAGCTCATCCTATGCAAATAAAACTGAAGAACCTCTCCAGATCTTGATTGCATTTGGCACTACACAACTTTCCTAACTGATTAAGTACAGTCATTCATTACAGAAAAGTACACTGGGGATGGGCACAGGGAATAAAAGAACTTCTTATGGGCAAAACAGCATAGAGGTCCCCTTAAATTATGGTTGCAGAGAAATTTGCGTTGATCAACAACTCAAAGCCACAGGCCTGTCAGAGGTGTAGTCTGAAACTATGATTTACATGCAGGGCAAGTGACACAGACAGTAAATTCCTGTATTCAAAAGAATCCAGCAAGAGGATAGAATGACTCAAAATACAGATAATTTGAAACTGAAATACTCAAATCTTGGTAACATGCCTGAATTTAAATGTGAGTAAATACTGTTATCAATACACATGATATGTTTGGGGTTTGAAGTGAGGACCTAAAATGCATGTCTTTCTAAGCCACAAACTTTCAGTGAGAAAGTAAGGACTAAATAAGCTTCAGACATGGAGGATAATTTCTGGGAAGGTGGTGCTCAACTCTGGGAGCCAAGAGACAGAATAGACAGCTCTGCATATCTGTTCCCTAGAAGCATTCCAAGGGAGCTGGTTGAAAAATAGAGAATTTTTTTCTCCAGGCCCGTAAACAAACAGAGAAACACAGCTGATGCCCTCTTGTGCATACATACACTGACATATATTGTCTACGCTCACATGAAAGCCCACAATAGAGGCATTTCTTGTACTTTTTTTACACATGAATACTCTTGCAGGTTGCAGAGCCAAAGAGGGGCCTCACGAACACTACGACAGCTAAGACTTGGCAAGCTTGAGTGGGACTGGTGATATATGGGAGTACTTATTCAATGTGGTGAAGCCTAGTTTTCATCTGAGGTTTATGTTGTATCCATTACATTAAATGGCCTGCAAGGGAGAACTAAGCATGAAGGAAACTTGCTACTTCCAAGTCAGCTGCTTGCAGTGGGAACTGCTACTACAGTTATTTAGGTTTGGATCTCATCTCCCTTGATGAAGGTGTGTTATCTGGACTGTGCCAAATCGATACCTTGCTCAGAAATTGTTTTGCTCTCTCTGATGAAATAAATAAATGTATTTTCAGACACTTCCATGCTGTACCTTAATCTCCTTCAACATAGAATTCCTTTTTCTTTCTTTTTCCCTCAACTTTCTCTCCTCTGGGAAGAGAGACTGTAATCACTGAATTTTACTCTCTGTGAAGGCAGAGGAGGAACAGATGTGGAGAAATGTCACAGAGTATGCAAAACCAGAGTTTTCCCAAACCTTCTGTTATTGATCACTTCTTTCAATGTAACTAGAAATGTGTCCTAGATCTCTTCAAAGAGAAGGAGGGAGAGAGAAGAAGAGTGCATGTTGCCTCACCCAATCAGCAAGCTCTTTCAGCAACTAAAGAACAATAGGACCTGATATGAAGCTGTCATTTCAGGGATGAGAAGAAACATAAAGGCAGGCCAAAAAAGATGCTGGATAATTCTGAAGTTTTCAAATACAGAGAATTAATAAGTATTTATGCTGCTCCTCAACTGTAAGTAATGGAACTTAATAGGTACTTTTGCTGGCATAAGGTCTAAAGTTTTGCTGTGGAAAAGCCTGAGAGGATGGTAAATTGTAATATGGGTAAAAGTTTTTTTGAATCTATAAAGTCATCAAAACATGTTATTTAGGGACTCTGAGGAAAAAAAGAAGGAAAAAAAATATAATGAAGCAGGTTCAGATGCAACATAAGGGAAACAAACTATGAGAGAAGAATCCAGTCAATATCCTACCTGAGCTAAACAGCAGAATGCTTCAAAGGTAGCCAAGACTAAGAGGAGAAAACAGTAAGAATTTCTCAATTCTTTCCCAGTGTAAGAATCTAATGTGGTGTAAGTAACTCATCCAAGCTGAAGGCTGTAATAATATGATCAACTTTGAAAGCAGCAACTCAAAAGACAACTCCACTTCTTCCCTGTGGAACAGTGCATACTAGAGTAGACAATCTTGATCTCCACCTTCTGAAATACCATGATCACCTTAACAGAGCCACTAACAAAAGAAATAAATAGAGAAACAACAAAAGCACAAGTTCTTTACACTGTTCTTTCCTCTGTGTTATCATTCTTTACATTTTATTACTTTCCACAAATTGCCAACATTTAAGTTACCCTTCCTGGCACGGTCCGAGTTCACACCTGGGATCAAGTTGCTCAAATAAGAGAGATTTAGATGGCAGCACCTCTAGTGTTAAGCAGCACACCACCCTTAACCAACAAGAAGAGTCCAGGACTCTAATACAGAGCAAAAGGAATCAGAATCCATTGTGACAAGAACACACTGCTGCTAAGAAATATGAACAAGGACATAGAGAAGTTGTTTCATGAAAAAAATTATTTCCCCTTGCCTTGCAATAGTTCTTCCAGATTATTCTGCAGTTCCTGTTCAGTCAATAAATCTGTACAAGGAAAAACACATGTGCTTAGAACAGCCATTTTTGCCAGCAGGCACAAAATCAGCTTGGCACCCGCCAATAGACCACCAAGTGCAGCAGCACTTTACTCCATGGTAGTATACACAGTGCCAGCTGAGAAGAGAAACTGAAGAAAAAAGCAGAAGTGATGCAGGCTAGAACAGCCTTGATGGTCAGGTAGGGCCAGTTTCATAATTTATGAGGTACAGGACCACTCCACACATCCTACTCTCAAGAGCTTCTCTTCCTTGCCTGTTCATTGAAAGAGAGATGCTAATGCCAGCTGTTCTGCACTCTTTCAGTTGGGTTCACAAAAGTGAACCTTTGAGAAGTAGAGCTTGTGGTCACAAATATTTTTGTTTGCTTTATGACTTCTGATAAGGACTTATCTGTACTGTTACCACTGCATTAGTCCCAAGGCAATCACTGCCAGCAGACAGCCTGAGAGCTACTACATCTTCTCCTGTCTCAGCCCAAACAAAATCAGACCAAATCACCCTGAGCATTGTCTTCATTCAGACCTACTCTCTGTGCATGTTCCCAGTGAAATAAACCGAGATTGAATTTGGCCCCTAATAGAAGTAACCCTTTCTGGTTTAATTTTCTAATCCAGAAGACAAGGCCTCAGCATAGCATACAACTTCAAGTAACACAAAATCTTGGGATCCATCCTAGAACTGGTTTTCTGGTTGAGCAGCATCGAGAACAGACATTTCAGCTGAAATCGGCATCAACTTGTCATTTGACAACCTCTGCCTTGGTCAGAGTCCAGTTAAGCAGCTGCTGTTACTCAGTTGGTTGGCCTGGGTGCATCCCCCAAACAAAGCAGCCCATACATGTTTATTCATCTTAGCCTGGCATTTACACAAGCAAGTTTGCAAGCTCTGAAGGTGTCATGTGACTCCATCAGAAATCCCATCAGAATCCCAACACATTCCTAATTCCTCCTCTTGCAAAACGGTCATCTCCAAATTCACTTTTCATGATATTAAGATAAGGGCCACAAGAACAAGACAAGCATGCTCTGGCCCTTCAAATGACCATTTTTCTCAGAAAGGCAGGTAGAAATATATTGAATATTTACTGGACTGCAAAACTCATCACAAGGGAGGCTTTTTCAGCACAGCTAGGCTTAGCTCTTCTTGTCATTAGCTCTTATGTGGGAAAATGCCCCAGATTTTAACTGCAATAAGGGGGAAAATAAGGCTTTTAAAAATTCATTAAAGCACACCAATGGGTTTTTTTATACCCTTTGTAGAGCAGATGGCAAGATGAGGCGATACCCCCTGGGCCTGCTTCAGGGATCTAACACAAATGCTCTTGTCGCTACAGATCTCAGATGATGTTGGTGTCATCATTTCACTTGGGGATTTGGGTCAAAAGGCTTTACGCTCAAATCTGTTTTTTATATAGTACAAGTGTACCCAGACTAGACTAACAGATAAGCAGTGGGGAGGTTAGTACACACACAGAGCCCTCTCAGGCACTTCCAGGTCGCTGATTTACACTGGTACATTTAGAGACTGAATCTTTCTAATCCAATTAAAATCTCATCTGACCTGTCAATACAGATGCAGCCTGTTTTATAGTACTGTCTCATAGAACATGCATTAATCCGGACCTGTGAACAAACTAGCCCTTCTAGGCAAATTCTGCATTCGGCCAGTCTGGTTTCTCACCCATGTTCTCTCACTCATAAAGCCCTAAACTGCTACCATGTTACTTGCCTACCCAGGAACTCCTCTGGACATGTATCCCTATCCTATCCAAGTACTTTATAAAAATGTGTGATACACACCATTAGCCTTCTGAAAAACAGCACTTTTCTCTCCTAGCTCACTTCTCACATAATGATGGCTTAGTTACTATCATAAAATATAAGAACATGAATATGATCTATTTTCATTTCAATTGCTTCATTTGTTTGAAATGCATGTGCCAGTTACAGGCTGTCAGCACCAGCATATTTAATAAGTTATGGCATAGACCAACAACTCTCAAACTTCTGGGGCCAAAAATTTTTACAGATCATCATGTATACTTGTCATTAAATTCTGCACCAAAACCATTATAAATTACACTGTTTAATAGACTTCCAGAAGGCAGCTGTGAGATGTTTTGCCACAAGCCCATGAAATCCAGTATTTGCCAGGCATAAAACAAAAAGCTAAAAGCACCCTTAACACCACCATAAACTCTCAAACTCTGCACAGAAACCAACACCCTTCTCAATGCGCAAAAGCCCAGCAGCAACTGAACGACGTCTTTCACAATGACCCAAAGGTAAACAAGTTCAAGCTTTCACAAGCCAAGTTCAGAAGCAAAGCGTATCTGTTGCTGACATCATAAAAGCTGGACTGAATGCTTCAATGGATCTTAGTATTGGTGAACCTTGATACAGCAATTAAAGCTTTGCATGTGAAAATCAATACTTAAAACAGCATCCAGAATTAAACTGACAGCAGATTATACTCTTACTCAGGAGAGATACCTGTCACCAAGCAGAATTCTCCAGTCAGTCAGCTGCACTTTCAGAGAGGAATTCAAGTACTCTCACATAAAAGATAAACCGACTTAAATATAGACCAGCATTTTGTGACATCTCCTATTAAGAGGAGACTCCTCATCTGCTTCTTAGTCAGAAGCAAATAGACTCTCTTTTGCTGTACACCCTATTCTTCCTGAAACAGCTGCGAATCCTATCGACTCCTTCCCACAGTCTTGTCATAGAAAACTGTAAATGCTAAAAAATTGTCATGGGTGCTAGGTAACATGGAAACAGTTAATGAAAAAGAAATGCATACTAGATTACTATGTACACAGAAAGCAACTTTGGCTGAGGAAGCCCTTGAGCTTAAAATTGTTATACGGTTGGAGAGTATCCTGGAAAAGACCACCCTAGGGCCACATCTTAAATTCTTCCCTAAGCATCTGCTTTGGACCCCATTTTGAAATAGGAGCCTGAGCTAGGTTGTCAGACCACTGATCTGACAAACTATAGCTGTCCCTATTTTTAGTATGACGTACTATAGTTGTCCACATGTTAATCTCCATTTGCATACCCAAATTATATGGTTATTTTCATTACTGTAGTACTTTGAAGCTATGGTAATGGACAAGAACTGACTGGGCTAATGTTATATAAATGTAATTCTGAGATCCAGTATTTTCTGTTCTATTCCTCATCTCAGTACCAGCACTCAGGTGTATATATACACTCACTTTACATAACCTCTTATCTCAGAGTGGTAATGAGATAGCTAATCAATCGCATCAAATGGGCATCACCTTTGCAATGCTGATTGCAAAACATCACAGCCCTATGACCTTTGACTATGTTCTGCATGCAGGTTGAACAAGCGGGCAAAGACAGTGAAGTGATTTGATACCAAGCATGAACAGCAAGTGCAGTGCTTGCTACTGGAATCTTCAACATTTACCACAAAAACAAAGTTCATCTGAAATACATCCTTCCCTTCCTGTTCATGTCTCTTGCTGTAACAGCACAGACAAGAACAGGAAGGAATTTCATGGTTCAAAGGCAGATGGATGATGAAACAATTAGCATGGTCACCTGCTTTTTGTACCTCACCAGAAATATGTTGCCGATCAACAGAACAGTATAGTTCTTATTTTATAGGCCTAAACCCCTTAAGATTTTCTACTGTGCTATACCATGAAGCTGATTTCATGCCAAAGTTGTTAAAAAGGAATTGGCTGTCAGGGATTCATTCTCTATAGAACTTACGAGGTTCCTTCTAATATGCCTGATCTGGAGGATTGCATAGTGCTGCGAGAATAAATAAGCATATTTAAGTATCTTGTTTTACTTATGCCCAGTGCTACTGTCATCCACCCTGTCACTTGCCTCCTTTCTCCCACCAAGGAATTGGTCATAAAAGAATGAGGGGGAAGGAGAAGCTTCAACATAAGTATTTATCCTATCCCTAATAAGTCCCTTTACTTGTTTCTCTGAGAGGAGTTCATCCACCCCCTAAAATATATCAATCTGCCAGCAGAAACTTACCACAAGTTCAGAGAATCTGGCATTGAGCTCTTCTGCTGGTGGGATTGGGACAGAAAACTCAAGGAACTGGAGGGGGTTATTGTCCTTGAGGTTGATTTCAGGGAGGTCGCTGCCCCCAAAACAACAAAGAAACCCCAACGCATGACGATTCCTCTTCCGGGGTGCCATGGTCATGGTGTATGATGCTATCTTCTGATCATGTTCTACAGGAAGAAAAAAAAAACCAGACATTAGTTGATAAACAAGACTCTGTTGGACCTGTGCAGCTCTCTGTAGTTACAAGTGTTATCACTGGCATCACAGCTGAAAGAGAACAAAAGGATCCGAGACACGAAAGAGAGAAATAAACACTCAAGATAGACAAGGTAGCTATGCTTTAATGTGGTATTAACATGTTCCTCTATGGCAGTGTAAACAAGATCTCCCAAAGTTTCTGAAGAGGTTTTACAAACTCACTGTGGGATTTCCCAGGAGGTAGATTTATCAGCAATACTCAGTAGCCAAGGTTGAATGTTATCATTGAATGCCACTGGCCTTTCTCTCACCACTACAGTAAAAGACCCAAAGTATCAGAAGCAGAAAGCGTACACTGGAGCATTTACCCAGAACAACTGGAAGAATCCTCCAAAGGTATGCCATCTAGTCAAGATAAAATGAACAATGAAACAATAAAGCAGAAATTAATTTTCCACCACTCTGGAGCCAGACCACCAACGCTATGGCTCTGTGTCCAGGAGTATTGCAGTAGGACCATTTTGTCTATCCCACCTTCAAATATACATAACTAGTTTGGGCTGCTTTATGTATCCAGGGGAGAAAGTGTGCAGTGCTAATGCATGCTTTCAGATTTACATCTGAGCTGCCAGATCCCATCTTGACAGGATGCAGGCTTGAGGGGCTTTAGTATCAGGAGTGTAAAGGGAAGCAAAGGGAGACCTGAAGGAGGAGCTGGGAGTGACTGATTTCACCACACAACACCGTTTGTGAGCAGCCCATCCAAACAGGAAGTCTCCTGCCAGCAGTTTGAAAGGAGGGATCTGTGCAGTCCACGGAGAGCCGCATATTTTGCCCTTTTAAGGGACTTGTTGTTTGACAGCTCAGGGGCTTATTTGTGTTATATTTTTGAAGGACTTCACTTTTTCACTTAATCTGCAGAATAAGCCACATCCTTAGAGAATAAATAATTAAAGCCTGTTGTGAAGCTCAGCTCCTGGGCACAGGGCAGGAGAACAGGGAGGGAGGTGGCAGGTGAACCAAACCACAGGATGCTGGATGCTGTATCAGCAGCAACACAGCTGAGCTTTGTCATCAGAGCAGCTGCTGCCCTAACCTGCCCCACAATGCTTTAGTCTGTTTGCTTGCCAGAACAAGGCTGCTTTGAGTTCTCATAAAGACTAAGTAGCTGCGCTAGGAAAAGCACCTTTAGGACAGCAGTTGCATAGTGGGACTTAACATACTGCACACAGTCAGAGGCTCTCCAGGGGCTTTTTGTGTAGACATCAGCATGCTTGCTTAAGAAAAAAACTAAGCAACAAACAACAACAAAACAAAAAACCCAAACCACCCAAACCTCCACCCTTGAAGCAGTATGTGCTTGGCAGGCACCTGCCCTACTTTGTGATAGGATTAATTTACATAGCACCTTCTCTTATGCACTGGAGGGGCATCAGCTGCAACTCTCACGCAGCTGAAAGTGAGCTGGTACCAAGCACTGTCTTCTGGCATGCCCACTTTCCTTTGCTCTCCGTGCCAACCCTGGAAGGGGTAGTGTGTCTCAGCAGGACACTAGGGCAACGTGATGCTGGCTTCAAAAGCACATTCATAAGAAGATTCTCATTAGGAGATGCCAAAGGTCAGCTTAACCCTGGAACTGTTCTCTGACACTGCCAGCAAAACCAAAATGCCCTCAAAACTAGCACAATGATGTGCTCAGCAATTCAGTGGTGGAGATTGAAGAGATTCAGTTCTTAAAAGAGTTCATAAGAGAGCCTCAGAAGAAGTTGAATTTGTCCACCACAGACCGTCTTCTCAGGGACTACTCTGAGTGGAATTTCTTTGATGGCAATCTAATCACGGATGAGGTTTGAACCCATTAGTTTGACAACCTTATTTTGGAAGGAACTCAAATCAATGAGACGAACCTGATTTAAGTACAATATAACTACACTTCCATCAATTCAGTTGTAACCAAGGTCTGGCCCACTGCCTAGAGGCTTCTTCACCAACCATCAAAGGAACAGCACTCCCTGGGGCAGGGAAAATGAATGATCCTTGGAAAAAATGGCGGAGACATTACAGGAGTGCTTACCAAATTCTTGACATGAGCTCATAAAGGAAAATGCCATGGTCCTATCAATTCAGTGTCTTACATCTTCATCACTCAGCATCCACCTTGAGCAGTTTCACCTAAAGAGGTGAACAGTCTCCAGACCTTCTTCACCCATAATGCCAAAAAAATGCATAAGCTACTGCTTGTTCCTATGGTGTTTTTACAAAATCAGCACCCGTTCCTTGGGATCTATACTTGAGAAACTCAGCAAAAGCTACTCAGCTTTTACTACTCTGCCAAAGCATGCACAGCTCACATAAATAGTAACCTTGTAGTGCCTCACTTTCACAAAGCATCATTCCACTGCACAACTTGTACTCAACACTGGCATTTTCCAGGTCTGTCCATAAGCAGCATGCAGGAAATTCATACTGACACAGAGGAGTAAAATGGTACTTTTGTATTGCTACAACAACATAGCTATAGATAGGTGTCTAGATGCTTTTAAAATAAGAATAATTGAACACTTTGAGAAGAATCCAGAACAGATATTTTAGAAATTAATCACTGAATGAATGATATTTCTAAGTGGGAGCACTATCTTTCTGAAGATTAAGCCTGCCACTCACCAGATGCTGAAGGGCATTTACTTAAGTTACACCATCTATGCTACTTTAAGAACTAATTATAAGGCCTTGATTTTCACTGATGGATATAGTTTTAGACAAAAACGTTTTCTAATGCCTCCAAATTAAATTAAAGTTTTCCCTTTTTTTCTCTCTCTTTTGCATTTTCTTTGTGGAGAACCACATCTGGGGGAAATGTGCTTTCAAAGGAGAGAGTGGGGATAGGGCAGGAGGCAACAAAGAAAATTTAAAAATGAAACGTACAATTATCTATTTCTATATATACTTCCAGCAGAATCAATGGGAAATCTCTCTCTGGAGAGAATCCCACTATTACACATAACTCCCTCTCACAGCTCTTCTCGGTTGTACTGTTTTACCCTCTTGCACAACACAAACAAGTTGCTGTCATTTCAACAGCTAACCGCACACCCATTCCTCACAGCAATCCCCCTTCTGCTTCCCAGCCCCATCTGTGGTTCGGCTCAGGTCAGGAGTCACAATGTGGAACACTGCCCGAGGTCTAATTATAGCAATGTCCTCTTCCTCATACAGGGTGTACGTGTTCATTTCTAAACCATTTGGCCCAGTGACCAAACATAATTAAGCTAATGCAATTTTAAAGTCTTATCAGGTTTAGCTACGTGGGATGGGATCCTTGCTAACTGCACACAAGCATCCTCTTTCAGTTGCAGGTTCTAAATGGTTTCTTCAATCTCTTCTCTTCATTCTCATTTCAGAAATTATAATTTTCATGTGAACATATCCTGAATAAGCAACATTCCACAAACGAGACACCTGAAACAACTGCTATGCCAGAAGCTCTCCTGTGCAAGAGAGCTTATTAACCTAATTCTTACCTCACTGTCCTGTCCTTCACCACAGTGAACAGCCACAGCACTGTAACTAAAATAGAGAAAACTACTTATGTATCATCACCTTTGAAAAAACAGAAAAAAATAGGGGAAAAAAAATAAAAAAAGAGAACTCTGTGGGTTAACTAAACACATGCAGTCCTGCAAAACCAGTTCGTAATGTAAGGAAGCATTAATGGAAAACACTGACATGCTTACTTCCATAGCTGAATCTTTACTGATCATCAACAGACACACATTGTTGGTGGATGTAGGCACAGCTCCCACCTGAGTGGGAGGCATGGGACTAAATGTATGATGCAGAATCACCATCCATGCTGGTTTATGCTAACAGAAGAGGAAACAAAGTAAATCACTTCCATTTCTCTGCAAATCTGTATTTTTCTCTCTGGCAGGATAAAACATATAAATGTAATGTATGATCACAAATGTAGAAAGAAACCTGAATTTGGACTGCTTTAAAGCATAAGCCAACTCACCCTCCACCCCCAAATCCAATGCTGAATCTCTGTTATTCAGCTTTTAAATAATAAACCACCAGAACTTCATGGCATTATAATAGCTACCTTCATCATCACTTACTGATGATAAAATGGAGAAAATAAGCACTGGTCTAAAAAATTGTCAAAATATATACATTGGTAAAGAGCTCCATACTGATCCTATGCTCAGTTCCCTAGACCACATTGCTTCTCCAGTACACAGATGGTGCAACTACAAGCTTCACACCATGTTCCGATTACCATGGGAATTTTCTATGTACATCACATGTAACATGACAGATGTCAGATGCAATATAAAGCAATTGCATCATGGGGGATAGGCCCAAAATTGATCAATAGATCACAGGAAAGAAAATCCTGGTATACACATAGTAGTATATATTATTAATACTTTATTCTTTAATTCTTATTCACCATTTATTTATTCATTTATTGCCTAGGAAGCATGTCCTGAGAGAAAAGGCTAGGGTTATTTGAAGAAGTACTTAATGCAACGTCTGTCAAAAATGTGTTTATTTTTAATACTTTAAGGATGCTCAGGATGTGCTGGATGACTAATGACCACTAATGTTAGTCTGTTAATGCCCACAAATCCAATACCTCTCACCTTATACCAGTTTACCAACACAAAAAAGGCTAAAGAACTAAAAGAGGCAAAGTTTTCCCTTCTGACAGACAAATTTGTAACACTCTCACTGTCCTCACCTGGGAATGAGGGGGAAGAGGGAGAAGCACTAATTTAAAAAAAAAAACAAACAAAAAAAAAAAAAAACCAACCAAACAAAAAAAACCCCAAACCCCACACAAAACAAAAAACTAAACAACAAAAGAAAACAGAAAAAAAGATACCACCAGGTTCCTTATGTTCTTCCCAATCCATTTATCTATCCAAACTGTATTCAGAGAAAAGCAATTCTAAAACAACAGTCAAATCAAGATTCAAAATAAGAAGTGGAGAGAGCAACAAAGCAGAGACAGTATCATAAGTCTAGCTAGTAATTATTTATTTTCTTTACACCTTTATGTCTACCTTTTAATCAAGTACAGATTAATAACTTTCTATACCTGACTTGGCTGACTGAACAATCCATTCATCCTTTTACCTGCTAAGATTTTATTTTCACAAATGTATTGGTTAACTATAACTCTGACTCCACACAAAAATTTGCAGGGTCAAAACTAATCTGTCCTTCTAGACACCAAAAGCTGAGTCTTAATTATAATCTTACATCTCATTTAGATGCAAGTAAGCCTACACATCCTTAACATTTCTGAATGGCGATGTGATCACCACAGCTTAACCTGCAAACAAAATAAGTAAAATATACAACTTAAGTGTTTACCCAGAATACGTGTGTCCTTCATCTTGGCCATGAGCACAGGCCAAGATGCCCTGCTAATCAGCAACTCTGGAGGCAGGAACACATTTTTACTTAGTGCTTATTGTACTACTGGTTCCCATTCCGATTTATCAATTCCACAGTTAGGCAAGTTTGCCAACAATTCAAACCAACACGGCGGTGGATCCAACAGGACTGCACACCCCCAAAATATAAGCAACCTTTCTGGTTTGAGTGCAGTAGTCTAGAGTCCTGCTTTTCTTTCCTTGCCCTCTCCCTGTTATTACTTCCAAGTTTTCTAGTGTTGCAACATTGCAGCTTCAGCAACACCTACAGATACCCTCTACCTCTTCTCAGTCAGAAAGTCTGGACTGCTACCAAAATCAATTTTCCTGTCTTCGTCACCATGAACCACACTTGTTCTATTAATAAGCCTCCCTAAAGATTACTCCATCCCCTTCTATTAAAATAAATAAATAAATAAAGCAAAAAAAAAAAAAAACAACCCACAAGAAAAAAATTCCTTCAAGCAAGGAAGAATAACACTTTCTAGTTCTCGCCTTAGTTCTCTCTTTCTTTCTATCTATCAGCTTTTCAGCTTTGGTTTCATTCTCTTTTTTTTTTTTTTCTATTTTTTGTTTTTCCCACTGCTCCATTGCAATATCTTCACTTTCCTTCATGACAACTCTTAGCTTTGGAACACCTTCTTATTCGTAGCTTAGTAGTAGCCACTTTCTATGCCTCAAACTGCAAAACTCCCCTCTTTTATTTTTAAGCAGATATTACAGACAAAAAAAGACCTCTGAAGAGACACCTACAGCATGACACAAGGTGTTAGGATTGCACCCCACTTTGTGTATGTTTTATTTTTGTTGTATTGTATTCCATCAGGATGTTTTAATTTTGTTGTGTTGTACCCCATTGTCCTATCTGGCACTAAGGTTGTAGGTTCTCCAATGTAGGGTCTTAGTTATTTGCTTAACTTACTGTACAGTGCCAAGTAAACTTACAGTACTATACAAATAATTATAAAAACAGTAGGTCAGCAAATACAGTCACCCAACTGGAATCTGACCAGGACACAATGGTTCACACCCCACTAAGATGCTGCTGTAGAGGCAGCATTTAACAGTGTCCACAAATCCAGTATGGATAAATTTATGCTTTATGAAATAACAGTATTTATGCAATGATTTCCCCTACCACAGCATCAGCTTCACTAGATAGGTTGGTTAATTATGTCATTGTTCTTCTCCAAATAACTGTGATCATAAAAGCATGTGGGAAATAAACTACATAAAAACAAACATACGGAAAGAATCCCACAGATGCCACCCCTGGACCCAATCGTAAATGAAGACCATCCAGTAGTAAGTCTTTTCAAATACTCTACAACACCAGATTCTATTCTTGAAAGAATTCAGATGCTAAAATTATTTTTAGGACTTGCTGAGAATACGCTGTAATCTCAAGTCCATGACTTCACGAGAAGACTAAAATCCAAGTTGGGTCTGTGCTACCTACCAGAGCAGGTCTGAACTGCCTTTTCCACAAGCTACAGATCTATACCACAGACCCAGCTTAGACTCTTAACTTCCTTCACTTTTGGTGGCGGCTACAACTCTGTGATAAGAGTGCTTTGGGAGATGGAGCGTGAGATGAAACCCTTGTTCAATATAAGAATTCATAGACTGAAGATGAAATATAACATCATCAGTCAAGCAGACATACACATTGACACCCAGAACCAGCACATTAGTCTTCTGCTTTGGTACTGAAGGAGCTTTTTCCCCTACAGGAAGCTGAAGTCCTGTGCCTTTTACATGTCTTATGGTATGAAATGCCTCTAAGAATGTCATTGGTTTGAAACTAGCCCTAGTCCTTAACATCTGCCCGTTCTACCCATAAGACCAGCTCTCAAGGATGAGACATGCACCCCAGTGCCAAGTCCTTGATCACCTCAAGAACGAAGCCAAGAGTAGTCTGATCTAGAGAACAAGCTGTCCCAGTCAATCCTCTAAGCCAAAAGACTAGGAATACTGGTAAAGCAGATTGATACTAGAGCTTGGTCTGGGGACTTGAGACCTCTGCAATATTTCCATGGGGAATAGTAGAGTTTAGTTATAAGGGATGTCAATCCAGAGTCTCCCAGTAGCACTAAGAACTGCTACGTTCAGAAGAATGATCACACAAAACCCCATTACTAAGAGCGTCCTGTCTTGTTTGAGTCATTGTAATTTTTCCATTCTGTCATTGCCCAATTATTTCCAGACATGATGTAATTATTTTGCCAGGGGATTTGGGAGTCAAAATTTTGCTGTTGTTGTCATCATTATCCTGGGTGCCTGAATTTTCCAGACAAAATAAGCTGCTGAGGGCATTAGAGTGCCTCTGATGAGGGAGAAATAATCTGTAAGAACTGCCAGTGTGCTCCAAGAAAAACAAACAAATGGTAGAGGTCCAATTACATCTTCCCAAACGCCAGCTCATTTCCATGTGAAATGCTGTGTTCTTATTCAGACAATTAGTAGAAGAATGTTTCATCTGTTGTCTAATGTTATCACAGCACAGAAAACCTGATTTCCATTCTAACACTGTGTTCAGGACCACTACAGGACAGTAAAGCTCAACTTGACTAGGAATATGCCTTGGTTATAACCAACGGAAACTAGACACAGATGTAGGTGTACAAGTGCTGTCTTCACTATCGACAGGCAAATCAATTATCTGCACTGGTAAAATTTTCCTGAAGTTCTCTCTTTGGGAAAAGCAACTCAGTCTTTACAGAAATGGGTATAATTGGGAAAAACCAAACACAGGCACCATCTGGACTTTTGCATGTTTTTCATGAACAGCACTGAATCTCTTCAAAACTAGTGTTCATCAACAGCCCCTGGGAAAGCCAGGTTCCAAGCTGCAGATCTACCACTTTCCTGCTTGGTATCTCAGCCAAAGCGCAGCGTATTTCTACATGTCACTGCAAATCTGTAAATAATAAAGGTGGTGGTTCTCAGTTCAATTCCATATGCTGAAAAGCAACCAGTGGGGATGATAGTTAAAAGGCTTCTTTAGTGATTCCCTAAATGGAAGAAATAGCCAATTAGATGCATCACAAAGAGAACAGGACTTGGGATTTTGATGCCGTCTTCATCTTAGAGATGGTTTCCATATGTCAAGACACAGACAGGGTCAAAGTGTCATTTTACGTACCTAATTTTTAAGCTTCTCAGATTCCAGAGCTGTCAATTTGGCACTGAAAATAAATTCACTCTAGAAAATGAAGTTAAGGAAAGGTCATATACAGCATTTTATTCCAGCATTTTTATTTTTGTTCAACATTCTGACAAGGGATACTCTGGGTTCAATGCCCTGAAACTTCAACATTACGCAAGTAGTTTTGAACTCCAAGCCAGCAGTTTGGTGAAGCTGTTGAACTTTTAACCTAAAGTGTCTTCATGAAGAATGGATATTTGGAAAGAGTTCTGTTCAAGGATTTTGGGTTGTTTTCTGTGTGTATTTTTAAGTGGCATCCAGATAAAATATATTTTCTGGCTGCTGTAATATTTACAGGAGGAGATTTTACACCAACACTGAAAGCTGGTTTCAGAGCCGTGACTTACTGCGTTAGGTTTTGGGGCTGTTAAACATTTCATGGCATTAGGGTGAACAAGGCTTCATCTGTATTTAGGTCAAATTCCACAGAGTTGATGCTCTGACTAACACAGGCAGTGATCAATTATGAGGGTCTGAAAAGTAAGTGCTACCTAAAACCAGCCACCTTCCTTTCATGGTCAGTGGGCGCTTTTGGCAAACAGCAGTATGCAACAAAGATTGTAGTAAAAGGAGGGACAGGGATAACCTCTCTAAAATACCTGAATGCAAGGATCTTCTCTACAAAATGATACATACATATCCTTGTGGTCTAGAGCATGTGGTACACAAGGGAGTGGTGGCTGTGCCAGTTGCTACCAACTCTATTCTACTGCCTTCTCTGGGCTGCCAATAGCTAGTTCTAGTCTCCTGGATTCTCATGGCCAGAGGTCATGTCCGTGTCAAGGCTCTCTACTGTTCATGATTAAGAAAAGTGTAAGTACTAAGGTATGTCTAGGGAAGATTTCCTAGAACTGTAATTGATCAACACACTCTTCTTCCTCAAGGATAGGTCGTTTGCTGAAATGTGTGCTCAGATACCCAAAGAAAACTGCAGAGAAGATGCATACAGTGGATAATTTCTAAGTATCTACAGCAAGCCAACAACCTGCCTGAAGATACAGCAAGTTCTTTCAGCTTCTGAGCCCAAGCTGCTTGCATCTTGTTGACAAAGATTTGAGCACACTCCACAGAAAACCAGATTGTGCTATAAAATTCCCTCGGCTTCCCATCACAGCTGCACTCTACAGGAAAAACAAGCAAACAAAACCAAATGAACAAATCCAACCCTGCTTGGGTTGCCACTTGATCTGGGTACACAGTCCTTAGACATGATTCAAAAAGAAGGCCTATTTGTATACAAATAGAACAAAAGCCTACACTCTCTTAGAGAAGAAACATCTTCCTTATCCCCTTACGGCTGCAAACATTATTATTATTATTATATACAGTGAGGTATGTCTTTGCAGAACATGTGCCAATATCACTGCTTGTTGTCCCTAGTTCTATACAGCACTGATTTATTTGATAGATTGTACAGGCGTTTATCCGAATCATCATCTGCTGCAGTTTGTTTTGTCTCACCCTTTGAAAACATATTTAAAACTTACTCGTATAATTAACTTTTCTTGCATCTTACATCTTAAATTTAGGGATGGAATACATACACATAAAGACAGTAAGCAGTCATACATTGCCTCCTACGACCACCTCAGGTCTTGGCTCTGCTGCCCTGGTCAGGCAGGAAAATTCATAAAATAAATACATATTATGCAAGAATATTTCCCACTGCAAGGAAGACAGAATTTGCTGTAATCCCCATTTGCTACTTCATATAAAGAAGACATATCCAATGTGTACCAAAATCTGTTGAGCAGCAAGAAGTAGCAGCAGCATTTGACCCTTCTCCTGCCCAGAAACCCATTTAAACAAGGAAGCACTCTCAATTTTCACAAACTTTTCAGGTACCTCCCAGCAAAATAAGTGGGAACTACAAAATGTCAGAAGCTCTGAAACTTCAAGACCACCTATGTAATTGGACTGGATGGCAAATCCAAGCAGAAATACGTAACCCAACAATGTACATGCAAGCTGTCAGCCTAACACTAATTTTAAACTACTGGCTGTTGGACCAGTAAATATGAGATGAAGATGGCATTAATACTACTGAATCCCCATGTTTTACTTCCCCCGCCCCCCACAGTCATACAGATTGCACCACACTACAGTGGCAATGCTTAAGCTAGAGAAAATTGTACAGATAAGTGGCTCCATCTCCAAATCTCTGAAAAGAAGATAAACTAGCAGATGTATAATGCAAACACTGAGCCCACACCACTGAGACACTCTTCAGAGTGACCTTTTCCCTAGTGCTTGTTCTGTCCACACCCTAACATCAGTCAAATGCAGCCTGTAAGAAGCATGACTACTGCCTAGGAAATATTCTTAGTGCTGGGTTCACAGTGTTATCAGCTATTAATCACAAAAACCTCCACTGGGATAACCCCAGAATTAAACGAATTAAGCAACACAAATCTAGAGAGGGGAGCTGGTGTGGGAAGTAGTTATAAGGAACATTATTTTGTTTCCAAGAATAAAATGGTTCTTTAGACAAAAGTGAGTCCACAAGGTCTTAGAACATCCCGTTTTTCAAACACAGGCAAAAATTTTCTACATTTTTAAGAGGTCATGCATGGTAAGGAAACAATTCATCTCCTACAGGGTCTACAAAGAGCAGCACTAACTCTCATTAATTCCCAGAGCACATTTCATATCCCTATCGATATTGCAGGACATTTCCAGTGTCTACTGGAATACCCTTACGTAAGAGTCTCCCCATTTAAATAGTAGAACTACATGGTGAACAGTTCTCAATCACAAAATCCCAGCACGATGACCATCAAGTCACCTGTTTACCAGAAAGCTGCTAATAGTAGAAGTGCCTCCAAAAATAAGTGCATCTATGCAAAAGAGGATGAAACAGGGCACAAATGAAAACCAAAATAAAACAAAAAGCTTTAGTACTGGGACTGGATCCACCTTGAGAAGCAAAGCAGTTTTGTCTCATACATTAATAGAGAGACACCAACACTGACAATATCTTGGAAATAAGATCTCTCTGTCCCTTCTAACTGACCACTCTGGACCAAAGAAAGCGTTTCTTTAAGTTGGAAGGAGTGTCTCTAAGGACCAAAGTTTGAGCTTTGAGTTACTAAGTAACTGAATAGAGGGAAACCACTTATCACAGGAAATGGAGCAAAGGGCAAGAAGGAGGATCAGTTTTCTAGTTGGAAGGATGCTGTGCTCTGTGGGATACTATAGCAAGTCTCGTGCTGTGGAAGGACCATGGTGTGGAGGTAATGACAGTGGGTCAAATAGCCAATAGTTCAGTCAAGAAAATAAATTTATGCTTTTGTATTCATTTCTTCAAATATTTAGGCTGAGGTCACTCCAGATGAAATATCTTTTTTATCAAATACCATGGGTTTTATATTCTGTGAAGCAAATTATTTCAAACCTTGACCAGGGAAATTCCCCAAAAACATATTTCTATAGGCAAAGTCAGCCTATAAAGGAAAGAAAATAAAAGAAAAAGCAGCAATAAGAAAAAGAGAAAAGCATTTTAACCTTCTCTTCAGAAGGATATTGGAAAGTATAGTCAAAATTCCGTTCATCTTATCAAGGCAGTAAATTCAGGGCGAACATACTATTGGAATTAGGTTATAGGGACTTTACAAGAGCCTTTCACTCCTCAGGGGAGTGAACAACATACCCATGGAGAAGAAACTACATAGGGAACGTACACTAGACTTCTATTAATTCCGACGGAAACGCGTAACCTTGTAAAACAAGAGACCAACTCTTCCAAACAGAACTCAGACTCAGTTAATTTCTAGTGACATATCCCTCACTGGAATTGTGCCAGATGGGCACCTGAGATTGTTTTTTTTTAATTTAGTCCCCCAAATATTTCATTTCTCCAGAGGTTCTTTGGGCTGAATTTAACAAAGTAGAGCATCCAAATCATCATTTCCTGACTCATGGGGAATGTATTCCAAGTCATATACAGACTTCAGTAGGAGCCACTATGAATGGCTCTTTAACTGCATTCACTCATGCAAATTCTATCATTTAAAAAGTCAAAGAAAATCTGATGGTGCTAGAGGCAGACTTGACAGAGAAGCTTTCTTTTAATAATTCAGATTTAAAATAATTAGAATAAAGATAAAACACCTTTCATTTGCACTTTAAAACTGCTTTTTTTCACTTCAAGAAGTGGCCAATGTAGTAAGGCAGAAAGCTAAATCTAAATTGGAGGTAGTACCTCAACACTGGAACAAGAAATTGTACATGTACTTGGTTAGAGTTGCACAGACCTATTGACAGGCTGGATGTACTCAGAAGACATTTAGTTTTCAACATTACTCCCAATTCTGTGAAAGTGCCTGACTACAGATTCAGGAAAGCAACATATACCATACATCAGTAGTAATTTTGTTTCAGCTACTCTTCCACACCTGCCCTTAAACCTTCCTTGCCCAGGAATACTCTTCCATGCTGGTTATAACAGCTCAACCAGCTTGCCTCAAAATAGAAAGAAAGTGAGGGCAGAGCTGTCACTGCTTTGATGCCACTAACAGAAGGGGCTTTCAAGCTGTGTAGAAAGTCAAAGCTTCCCTTTTTCTCTGGGGCCTCTGCAGCTCTACCACCCGTGCCAGAGGGCAGAGGCGCCCATCATGGACTGTACTACAACACCCTTCAGCTCTCTCCATCCTGCGCCCCCATCACCACTGCCAGCAAAGACCTAGATTTAGTTTGCTCACTGTTTCCCCTCACCCACAGATTTACAATGCATCACAGAGCAGCAGTTGATAAACATCACTCACTCTGCAGAGGATAACTAACACAAGGCATACAGTGACTTCAGACACAGACTTTTGCCACACCGACTGAAGAACTTGCTGGGGTATGCCAGTGTTCTGCATGTCTCTTAGTATGTTTCAGAGGAACTTTTTATGTTCTTTTCTTACTTCTACTTGCAGATTCTCTTCACCAATTATAGCTTTGGAGCCCATCAAATGATATTCTTCTCACCTGCCTGCCACTTCTGAAACAACCTCATGGAAATAAGCTAATGCCAGCACACTGACATTCAGGAACTGCTCAACAAACACAAAAGCTGTTAGGCAGCAACCATCCACATATAACATACATATATTCACAACCCAAGGCATTGTCAGACTATTGGTGAACAGTAAAACAACATCCTCCTATTCTGCTGGTCAGTTGCTCCCACAAGTAACTCATTAATAAACGTTAAAAATGGATAACAGGTGTGGCTGGTAGAACATATACTTTAAACTCATCTATTGAAATATGAGTCAAAATTCTAAGCTTCTTTCACTGCTTTGGTCATATGTCCCTAGTTTTCAGTGCAAGGTGCTTCTACACACTAAATGTTTCCAGGCTCAAAGAAACCAAACGCCCTCCCACCCCATGCAGTTCTAAAAGAGAAACAAGGACAACTTCCATGCAAGTCTTTCTTCCCTATCTGAAGACATTTAAACAGTTTCAGTCCAGACTTCTGCTCCCTCTTTCTAACTCCACCGATTGCCATTGTATCAAATACTCAACTTTAGTTCAAGCTGTCTGTGCCCTCTAGATAAAGCAAAAGGATTTGCAACCCACCTCAGAAATAATCTGCTAGAAGGAATTCCCTTCCACCTTCAGAACACAGGTTTTTGCAACACCTCTTTTCTACCTTCTTCCAGCCAAGGAAGTGCTTCAGTAAGGAGATTTAAAAATAGAAGGCCTAAACCAAAGCTTTACTTGGTCCATATAT
>NW_009915775.1:0-1572 GCF_000696875.1 Nestor notabilis | reverse complement strand
TTATTATATTATAATTATGATGATTAATTCTTTTTCAGCACGGATGAAAATGTGAACTGGCCTGCTTGGTTCAAGTGAGCAGTGGTTCAAACCAGTAACCACTTATAAGTGGCATCCTTAGGAATCGATACTGAGGCTGATACATCTTCACAAAGGACCAAAATAACTGGAAAAATGCACCCCCAGCAAATTTGCAGTGAGATCACATTGCAGTGCCCAGAGAATCTATCCTAGGGCAGGTCTACTGTTCAGGAAACATGGCAGGATGTAAGGATGGACCAAGGGGAATCTCAAGAAGTTCAGCAAAGGAAAATGCAAACCCTGCACCTTTGTGCTGAGCAGCTTTAGCAAGAGGGTAGTCAGTAGATTGGGAATTAATTATTTCCCTCCACTGGGCACCTGCAAGGCCACATCACTTGTGCAGTGTCCCAAACCCTGTCCATCACTAAGGGAGAGGTATTGATACCCCTGTGGAGGAGGCTGGAGCTCATAGTTACAGGAGAGGCTGAGGAAGCTGGGCTGACTTGGCCTTGTGACCAGAAGGAAAAAGAACAAACTGCTGCTGAGAAAGGGGTGGATAGTGAAAAGATGAAGACATGTTCATAAATCACAGCAAGAGAAACTAGAGCTGGGAATAAAGTGAGGGAAAAAATGCAAACAAAACACCATGAAAAAGTTAAGCACTGCAATGGTTGTCCGAAGAGGCTGTGAAGTCTCAATCATTGGAGGTGTTTAGTGCTAGGCTGGACAAGACCCCCAGTGAGCTGATTCCTCTTTGAAGCTAGACCTGCTTTGAGCACTAGGTTGGACTATTTAACCCTCCCCGGTGGTCCTTTCTAACCTAAATTATTCAATGATTTCACAATTCAAATAACTTAGCAGTAATTGCTATTTATACAGGTTAGGGTTGGAACTAGATGATCTTAAGGTCCTTTCCAACCCAAACCATTCTATGATATTATTTGATGCTTGCATCATAATGTTTTGACCCAATTCCAGAAAGGTATCTACTTCCTTTCCCTGCAAGTAAATCTCTTTTACACTCTGGAAAATAATCTGACATAACCAAAATAGAAGCAGTTCGAAACATTAAGGGAACATTTTAGTGTAAGGTTCTCAAAATGTAGCTTTCGTCCAATTTGTGTTGAAAACACATCTTAAAGTATCAGAAGTTTCCACAGAGTAAAGTTCTGCTTGGCAGTGCAGTGTATGCACACATATCACTTTAGCTCTTGCTAAACGAAGGCCTGCACTTTCGGTTATCTTCCCCTCTTGCCTTTTACTAAAACTTTTTGCAGGAAGCTTTGGAAAATAAGTACTGATATTAGTCTTATTCGCAATTTCACTTTGGAATGTAATCAGAGTCCCCAGTCAAGACTCAGAAGGTGGTGTAAAAGCGCACAGCAAAGACCAATTGCTGCCCAAGAGAGGTGGTGTATGACATGCCAGGTACGTGGTAGAACGGTTGGAAAGTGATAAGGAAAGGTAGCAAAAAGATCAGAGCTGGGAATACAGTCTATGTCTCCAAGTCTCAGTACAGTCCTATCTGGTAGTAAAAAGCTATTATGGGGG
>NW_009915774.1:0-2525 GCF_000696875.1 Nestor notabilis | reverse complement strand
ATGTTATCCATGCTAAGAAAGCCTATGATCTACAGAGTGATGTGAGTAAATCATTACATTTGTAGTTCATAATTATATATATGGGATCTTGTACAATGTAATTTTAAAACATATAGAATATACTTTAGGCACTTGCATCAGACATGTTGATAGAAGCAAAATGTTTAATATGTCAGATCATTAAATTTGTTTAATTTTTAATCCTATTTTTTTAGTCCTTATCCTGAGGTGTAAATTGTGTTTAACTCTGATATTTGTAGAGTTCTCAATAACTCTCTTCTTTTTGTTATTTAATAATTATTTAACTAAGTCTTCAAAAATAACAGTTGTTTTCAAAACCATATCCTGCTACAATGTGGAAATACACACAACTGTTCATATAGGCTTGGATATGCTTATTTGTCATTATTTTACTATTTGATCAAACTTGCACATATATAATGAACTTTCAAAATTTTTCAGGTGGTTTACAAATCAGACCTGGAATGGCTAAGAGGTATTGGATGGGTTCCTATTGGTTCTGTGGAAGTTGAAAAGGCCAAGAAAGCTGGAGAAATCCTGAGTGAAAGGAAATATCGTCAACCAGCAGACCAAATTAAATTTACTAGTGTAACAGATTCTTTGGCCATGGTCTTAGCCAAGCAAAATGCTGAGATAATGAACAAGGTGAGTTGTTTGGGTTTGTTTTTTGTTACTAGCTAATGAAACTTAATCATTAGGTAAAAAATACAAAGTGCAAAGTAAGACTAAACACTTTCGTTGCAGACTTAGAGAAAGTGAGTGTCTGAATTCAGCCTTTGCACAGGAAAGCTCTTATCTCATGGCTCTGTCTAAACTGAATATGTAGTAAGAATGTCCAGAAAAAAGTCACCTAAATCACATATTTTTTCAAGAGTAATACTGAATATTTTTTTGTGAATTTCCTTCTTTTTCTCATCAGCTGAAATCCTGGTTTTAAATGTTTGTTTAGTGTCTTCTATTTTGTTAATGCTACTTCACTATACAAAGCTCATCTATGACGAACAGGCAAAACTTTTTTGTAGTTCTTAGACAATACTGTGAAATCTGCAGAAATAGTGTTCCAGCAAGGTACATCCACAAGATTCCATTAGGGTACATCCAGAGCTGGTGGCGCCATGAGTGGGTAATAAGATAAGACGTAGAAGAATGTTGTGGCTTTTACTGCAACTGCTATAATGATGGATTGTTGACCAGATGTGATACTGCACCATGGGCAAGTTATGAGGAAATAGCTTATGTTCTCTGGAAGTGAAGCTTCTGCAATTTGTCTCAGACCTGGAGGATGAAAGTCGCAAAATACCTACTCCTTCTCTTTAATAAGAATCATCAATCAAAGTACTCAAACAGGGCAGAAAAATGAATATAGTTTTCCTCCTACAACAGTTTCCCAGCAATCCTAAATCAATCAATTTTTGTGCCAACTTAACCTAAGAAATAATGATGAAGGACAAAATTTTCTTCTTGAGTTGTTCAGTGAGAAACTTCGCTGTGTCAGGGGATTAAAACTTGCTTGAACTACCACTCATGGTTTGTAAAATACATTCTTTGATGAATATAATAGTTTGCTTATATATATATTGTGTTCTGCTTCAAGGTTTACTTTTCTTTTGTATCATAGATGTATTTTTGATAACTACTGCTCTCAAATTTGCAGTCTTTCCATTAAGCCACATATAAAGAAACTTTCTAAAGGAATATGGTTTTTTCTCTCCTAGCGGTTGTACACAGAAGCTTGGGATGCAGACAAAACTTCAATTCATGTGATGCCCGACACACCATCAGTTTTGTTAGCAAAGGCCAATGCAGCTAACGTTAGCCATGTAAGAACATTTAAACATATACTAAACTAATGGAAATTCAGAAATTAAGTAATCATTTATTCAACCATAAAGATATTTTAAAATATTAATTCCTGAAAATTTTAAGAAAAAAATGTGAAATTTAGAAGTTCCATCATTCAGAATATTGATAAACATTTTCTGTCTTCTTTTGTGTAGAAACTTTATATACAAGCCTGGGAAGATGCCAAAAAGAAGGGTTATGACATGAGAGCTGATGCAATTCCATTCCGAAGTGCAAAGGCATCAAGAGATATTGCAAGCGACGTATGTTCTTCCTTTACATTTATTTCAGCTAGCTTAAGAAACAAGAATGAAGTAATAAGCTATGTATGACATAAAAACCCATGGTATATCAGATTCACCCTGAAAGCCTACTGACAAAGAATTAACTTCAGACAACAGTTTTCAAAAGGAACATAGAATTATAAATCCTGACATTAAGCGGATAGTGGAAACTAATAAACTACAATAACAGTAAACACAACCTGTGACGCAAAAATATGTTAGGTGTTTCCAAACTCTAAATGAGTATATTTCATAACAACAAAATATATTTGTGATTACTAGCAATGTGAAATTATGGGAAATTCATCCCAGTTTCACTATTTCTTTTAAAACTTCTATTTGATTCCTTAGTACAAGTACAAAGAAACACATGAGAAG
>NW_009915773.1:0-7933 GCF_000696875.1 Nestor notabilis | reverse complement strand
TGGAGGGGCAAGGGGATGAAGGAAAAGAAGATGGCTTAATGAGATCATGAATTTATTTGACTGTATAGAGAAAGCCCCAGCATGAATAAGTAAGATTGAATATGAACAACATGGGTTCCAAAACAAACCTTGCCCTGTCCTTTGGGTGTAGCAGATTAGGACAGGTCATAAAAATAGCCAGCTTTATACCTACAGCAAGATCATGCTACCTATTGTTAAAGATCTCTAAGATCCATTGTTGGAGAAAATAGCCATGCTTTTTTGTACTATCTGATTTTAATATCGTATGATTCCTCCTACGCCTACAATGGCAGTCAGGTGAAAAAGAATAACAATAACATGTAATGCCTCCTGGACAGTTTGGAAAAAAAACCCCATGCATCACAAAAGTCTGGAAGATGTTCCATTGATATAAAAAAGATACTACCTTATTGTTACTGTTTCTAATTAACAACTTAACTGTCACTGATCTAATTAACAGAACAAAATATAGCACAATTCTAATACACATAGCAGCTGGTTATAAAAAGGCGTAAAGAAAACATGAGCAGCATGAGACCTGATTTTTCAATAATTTTAATTGTGCTAAAGGTATTGGACAGTACTGCTTTTTCTGTGGTCATAACTGAAGTGACAAATGAAACGGTGCAAAAGAGGAAGAAGAAGAGTTAGCAAATTGGTTTCACAAATGAATTTTGTGTGGAATATGTTAACATTTTGGAGATGAGATAAATGATCTTTATTAAAAATCTGAGAATGCTTAAGAACATATTTTAGAGCATAATATTAATACCTCTTGCTATTTGAGTCCTCAATTTTTATTGATGCTATGCTATGTTATAACAGCTATGCTTTGCTGTTCTGTGCTTAAAAATAACAATAACATTTCAAATGTTATAAATTTGTAAGTCTTTCTCCTTAGTTTTTTAATATATCCTGCATCTGTTATTCCTACACTAGGAAATGGAATGGTGAACTCTTACAAAAAAAAAATTACTTTGAAACTCCTCTGACTTTTATAATTTTCATGTACATAAGAACCAAGATTCTTTTTTTTTTTCCCAGACTATATGACCAAATGGAAATCCAGACTTTAAGAACACAGTGGAAACAAGATACCAGTTTCTGACATCTTTTCCCAAGTCTGTGATTTACATAGCAAATGCCAGCATGAAATAATATGAAGAATCATATGAAATGGTAAGTGATGGAATAGTGTGTTTGAAAAATATCTTTTCCATAGCAAGTTTGATAATCCAACCTTGAATTCTGGCTGGTCAGCTGGTTTTAATAGGTCAATCTAACAGCTATTATTTGATAGCTGATATGAAAGCCGTTGGTGGTCTAGTCCTGTTGGCCTAGTACTCAAGATGTTAAAAAAAAATAAATCAAAAGATTAGATGGGCAGAAGATTGCCTTCATTTTTTTTCAAATGCATTCACACAATGTTGTTAGTTCCACAATGATCTGTTGTCAAAGCAGTTGTGCCCATGATCACGTTTGCTGCATCACTGCTGTGTGGCTTTTTCTCCTGTGCTTAGAAAAGATGCTGGTGATATAATTTTTCCTATCTCGAAGTTGCTCTGTGGTAATTTGTTCCAAAGGAGAAAAAAGCACCTCTTTGTGCCTAAGCATTCAGGGTTCTTACAGAGAGTTATTTAACAGTTAAGCATACATAAAGTAAATACTTTACATAGAAGTTTTAATATCAGTTTTCAAAGGCTGGGATCTCATTAATTTTAGTGCTATTTGCAACTGGTTAAGATGTGTTGTACTTAGAAGTTATAATGTCTTTGGAAAGTGGAAAGCCTCTTAATAAATACAATCAAATAAAACTCAGAATATCTATGTAGTATCAATTTTTCAATGATTTGGATAAAAAATAAAAACCCTAAACAGTTAGGAAGACAAATTCTGGAGGAAAACTCAGAAGTGCTTCATCTTTATATTTTCCTACTGGGAGTAGTAGTTCAGGTGCACCTAAGAAAACTCATGTTATGTGATGGCAGATGCTGTTCCTCCAGGACAGGTGTTCATATGAGGCAAAGAGTGTTGGAGGCATACCACAGGTCCAAGGCTTTGCATTTAGTAATACTGTGAAAAAATAGTGAAGAATTAAGACTTTCCCAATAATACACAATTTATTTAATATTACCATGGATTATTAATGTGCTATTGCACAGTCAAGAGATTTCAGATGTCACAGTTTCAGATCCTTTTATTTTTACAAGTTTTACCAGAAGATGGTCAGGGCTAATTGCATTTCCTAACCAACCAACCAACCAACCAACCAAAAAACTAATACCTGCAAAAAAACAATACAGAAATTTTAACTTGAAAGGAAATAATTACTAAAACATATTTTGATTTCAGTTATCCATGGAGATAAAGTGCCACGTAATTGAGGCTACTATAAAATTTAGGGTTTAATTTATTGTTTTTATTCTAACAATCTCAAAGTATTTAATTAATACCTATGTATTTTGCTACATTTCATAGAAGCATGCTTGTGTTGCTGGATGTCTTTTGATTTCTTTCTGTATAAAAACGCATACATGGGGTTGTTATTTGAAACTCCTTAACATGATAATAATTAATATACATTAAATCTAGTAATATACATATCAAATGATTGCAACCTAGTAGTTTTTCTTCTTCTACCCATTAAAATTATTTTGGCACTAGAAGTCTGGTCAATTTTAGGCAAATTATAAGATAAGACAACTTCCTGAGATGTGGCACATTCATGTGGAAATACAGAGTATTTCTGCTGTGTCCCTGCTTTCCCAAATTCCAAAATGCTTTTAAATAACTCATTTCAACATCACCATCTGTCATAATAGAACAGATTTTATTCTTTTAGTACATCCTGTAGTGGTTCATCTTTGCCTTTAAAAGTGTCAAAATATACTGACAGGTGAGGAATCTGATTCCAGGGGTTTTATGAGTTCATAGGAGAAAATTACTGAGTTGCTCTTGTCGAAGAAGGTCCATTTCTTTACTTACAGATGAATATTCTTTACTATAGTGGATGGAGAAATATTTTCATTTTTTCATTAATTTGTAAGGAAGCTGTATTCTCTTTCATATTTTCTGGATCTTTTCTAAGTCGAATTAAAATACCAACTACATTTTTATTTTTATACCACTTTATAAGCATTAATCTAAGCAAACCTCCGTGAGTTTGCTTTCTTTATGCAATTAGTGGCTGTATTCAGGACAGTTCAATTGCAATTAAAAACAAGAACAGTTGTTTTGAAGTGCCTGTTGTCAGGCACAATAGAACCTATCAGCAAGACAACATGGTTGAGGCTGAAATCAATCCACCTGGCTGTGTTTCACTTCCCATATGGGATTATTACTTTGCACATGATTGTCATCCCAGTTAATCTGTGACGTGAAAATGTCAGTGGAAAGCTGCAATGGTTCTTGGTGTTATTAAGACCAAAAGGCAATTAATTGTATATCAGAGCTGAAGAAAAGCAATGTGAATGCTGCAGTACATGTAATGACATTTGTAAGAATGACTTTAAGGCAAGTCACACGATATAAGATCTTCATATGCATAAATTCTTGTGTTTTCTTTATTTGCATCCTCTTTTCTAAGCAGGAAAAAAAGTAATTAGGATCACCTGAAGGAGAAACAGCACAGTCAATTAAGAGTCAGTCTGTCTCATAATTTGCACTTGCAAAACATAAAGCAAATCAGCTTTCTCAAATGATGAAAGCAGATTATGGACATGAGATTTGTAGTTCTCAAGAGCGCACTGGGAATAAGCATCAGGTAAGCAGTAGGACAAATTTATGAGCACTTTCAAGGTAGCATGTACCATCATTAATACGATTTAGAAATGCACATGAGGATCACGTAACAGTTGAACAATGTGAATCTCTGTATGTGTAGGTAGTGTTTCCGATGAAAATCAGAGTATCTTAGGACTCTTGCTATTTGAGGACCTTGAAAGGTTGTGCAAAAATCATATGATAATAACTATTAGGGGATAAGTTAAAACCTTTTTGCAGACTGTTTGAAGAGAGCTGATTTTGAAAAGAGGAATGTGCATCATATTGTGGCATAAAAATGTTTTCTAAACATACTCATTATCAGTTTTTTCTACCATTCTCCACGTCATGAATTGACGACTGGTGATATTTTCTGTGCAATGTAGAAAATTGCCCAAACTAATAAAATTAATGCTACACATCAGGTACACCCCCTCCATTGATCCCTTTTCTACACCTTCTAAATGCAGAGGTTTGATGGTTTGCAGTCTTGCACAGTTATCTGTCTTCGTCCCCAAATGCTACAGCACTGTCCCCAAAAAGTGTGGCAGCTCTGTAAATGTGCAATATGTTGAGTAGGTGTTTTATTCAAGTATCAGCACATTAAATAGTCAGCACAGTCCATTTAAAATAATTAGGATTAATTTTCTCAAGTTCTCATGAAAACAAAAAGAAAATTATTTGCAAGTACCTGTACTGTGCCAACTTAAGTATGATAGACTAAAGTCATTACAGTTAATTTAAACAAATATTAGGCAAGCTTTGCCAATGTGACAAGGGACTTTCAGTTTACTATATTTTCGAGTCCAAGTTAAACCACATCTTCTCAGAAAGAGCTAAGCACTTTTCATAACGGATGATGCATGTGGAGAGGACATTTATGATTGTGAAAACCTTGATCTAAGAAAATTACAGATAGCTTTTGAGAGCCAAATCCTATAAAAAGAAATAAATAAAGGTTTTAAAAATGAATGCTTCTATTTTCAAGTATACCCAGGTTATTTCCATGTAAGCAAATAAATTGCAGAGTTCAAACTTTAACGAAGTTCAATTGAAATAAGTAGGAATATTTCATTAAGGCTTAAAGTTTTTGATTCTTTATTAATGGAGATCTATTTATATGTTGTTTTCCTAATAACGTACCTTTGGAATATAAAAGCTTTAGAGAATTTTGAATAACATATAGAAATAGTAATTAGGAAGGGGTTGGAATCTTGAATGTATGCATCAGTCTTTTTAAACTTTGCAGGTCCCTTTTTTCCTTGTCTTTTAAAATAGGAATAAACCCTTTCTGAAAGGCTAAGAAATGGTACGCAGTGAATAAATATCTTTGCACTTTCTCAAACAGTGAGAAAAAAAACGATTATGTTTTCTGAAGAACTGATAAAAAGCTTCCTGAGCTCTAGCCCCAAATTTTGACAGTTGCCCAACTTTGAACTTGAAAGGGTTAGCAGCAGTAGTGGGTGCCCATGAGCCCAAGTTTGCTGTAAATTTCCATGCAGCATAAGGTAGAAAACATGAATGAGAAATGACGGTATAAATAGACTAATAACTAAAGTACAAACTAGACTAATTAATAAACTGTCAGCTTAGAGATGTCAATTACAAAAATGAGAGAGAAAACAAATGTCCTTTTTTCCCTATTGCTTGTACTAGAGCAGTATCAAATCTGTAACAACCAAAAAGCATTGCTATATGTTGCCAAATTTATTGGATGTCATGATGTCAATATTTTTTGTGATTTCCCATTTTTTCGTTATAAAAATATAAAATAGTCTCCCTCAAGCCTGATTTTATTAATTTTCTTAGCCTTTCTCAAGGCTGCATTCCTGGAGAGAAGTCAGTGTCAGTAGTGTTCAGTTTTGTTGCAAACTGCATCTGCCCTTCGCCTCCCACCATTCTGTTATTTGTCACTACAGCAACAGATACAAATCTCCTGTCTGTCACCAACTTCTAGTTTGTCTCCTAACGGTGGCTCTTTGTTGCTGTCTTTGTCTCCCTTCCTGCTGCTTCCTTTATCATTTCTCACACATTTCTATTCTGCCCTAACTTAATACTCTTATGTCGGGAGACATAAGATGGCCCTGTTACTCATAGTTCTACAAGTATTTTCCATGTTCAGGTGAGATTTGATTTTTCCCAGAAAAGTAGAAATGTATTGTCAGTCTACTATCTCAGTAGTCACTGGAGAGAGGCAGTGGTGACTATGTAGGAATTTTTCTCCACCTTAATCTCCCTTATTAGAGTCAGTTCTGGAGGAAATATCAATTCTTACTGAAAGTGAAGCTTTTATTAATGCAGGAAGAGATTTTAGATTGAAAGGAGTGAGTCAGGTATCTGCTGTGAATGATATATTTACATTCTAGGATTGATACATATTTGTAAATAAAGGAAGCCATTTTTGCCATAGCTGTCTGCATTTACCATGTGAGATTGTGGTACATGTACTGCACGTGTGCATCTAAAATAGATCATTTCTGTAGATGGTCACTGTCAGCAGCTGAGTAAAATGCACAGAATCTGACTGATGATGTAGCTCCTACAAAAGCAGAAGTTTACAGGATAAAGCTGTTAGTTGCTGATCTGTGTGTTGCTTAAACCAGAACTGCTTATTCTGTGGTCCTTCTAAGGAAAAGGGATGCTACAGTAACCACTTTTGTAAAACACACTTTGCAATTGTAGGTTGTTAAAGGATGTATAAATAACCACCATAAGATTTCCTAGCACATGTACATTTGTGCTCATTTTTTGTCTTTTTTTCTTGACATACATACATGTCTATCCTATATGTTCATTGTTATTGCGAAGATCCACACACTAAAAAGCCAGTTTTCAAAGGCTGAGTGGCCTGTTCCTGGCAAAGTAAATTTTGGTATGAAGGCAGTAAGGCAGGTGTGCACATTACAGCTGTTTGGTGCCATCCATCCAGTGCAGTTCTCTAGCAACCCACTGGGGCAAAGTAGTCTTTAAAATGGAAATTTCATTAAAAAAAAAAATAAAAAAAAATCACTGCTAAAACTAAATTAACATTTTGTCTTTCCTGGAAAGGTTTAGTTTTCAGTCCCTTTTTTGACCCTCACCTGTCATATAACATTGACTAACGCCAAAGGAGCAGCAACAACTTTGAATTCAGGACATTTGTGTGATCATGTGTCAGTCTTCCTTTATGCCTTTGTGCTAAAGGTATTGATAAGACAGGCTTTGCAGATTTCCTGTGTGAGCTGAGAAAGGCAAATACGTGTAAAACCCTCCTTCTTAGAAGACCTAACTCATGGCAGCTGTAACCACCTGGGGATCTCAGCGGGCATGTGCAGTACATGCCTCTGTGTGCTGTGGGGCCAGTCTTTGTGCTGGTGTGTGCCTAATATTGCCATAGTCCAAGGTAACACTAAGTTGGGCAGAACACCTCTGAGATGACCCTTGGCAAAGTTTTGGGAGCATGGACCCTTCTGACCCCAGTGGTAGAGCCTGCCCAGAACCAGAGGCCAGGAATATGAATCTGAATGCATTCTTCATTCTTCCTTCTTTCTTCCTCTCTCTTTTATAGTCATTCATGCTCATCTATGCTGTGTATCTGTGAGTGTGGGTCTCAACTTATACTTCAGCCCGAAGTAACAGGTGAAAGCAAATTTACTCTTGCAAATTTCAGAGCATGTTAGGGAGGAAAACCTGTGGTTTGAATGGGTTGGGCAATTGCTATTTAATGTTCCCAGGTCTTTGTGCCCTTGCAACACCTCCTCCAGGATTTTCCAGTGCTTCAGAGGCAAAAGATTGAAAGAAGTTTTTTAAACACAAGGTATTAGATGTTCTGCATCCGGAAAAAACAGCTTTACTCAGTCATCCCTTTTCAGCTTCCTCTGCTTTAGGTAACAGAAAACTATTTACAGTCCCATCTTAAGGTGCCATTTTTTCATGCTGCATGATAACTGGGGTAAAAGAAGTCAGTGTCCAGGTCTGCTGTGTAGCATCTTTCTTTCCTTTTGGAGAGTGGTATAAATATTAATAGCAGTAACCATGGATCTGCTCTTTTATCTGACATGGTACAAAAGAAGAAAGCTTCTCCAGATCAGATTGACTATTGATCTTGATGTGTCTGTTTGTGAAACTACTGTCACTGCAATTTCAACCCTAAAATTAAAAAAAAAAAAAA
>NW_009915772.1:0-5501 GCF_000696875.1 Nestor notabilis | reverse complement strand
ACTCAGGGTGGATGCTGTGTCATTTCTTATCGTCTCTTTAACAGCTGCAAGCCCTGACAGCGAATGGACCAGACCAGGGTGCACTCCTGTCCTCATGCACACAGCCATTGGTCGTGGATCCACAGAATATTCGCTCCCTTCTATGAAATATGCTAACTCAAAACTAAGTCCTCAAGTCTTGTAGAGCCCTGGGCAGGGTTTGCCAATGTGAAAGACGGTGTCTGCCGTTTAGTTTGTTGTTTTGCCTATTTCTAATTGTAAGCCCACACACCGACAGTACCAGACAATGTTGCACTCCTCTCCTCCACCACCCTGTCAGAGTTTTGATGCCTTCTACAGGGACACGGACCAAAGTTGATTCATCAAGTCTGGCAGGCCCCTGTGCTAGATGTTTCTATGTAAACAATAGTGGCTACCATATAGTTTGTTCTCACCTGTTTTGCTCATGCTGACCTAGGCAAAGATAGGACCAGAATGTGGGACCATCACCTCCTTTTCTCTGGCGGTGCTCAGCTAGGGATTGTTTTAGTTTTTTACAAAGCCACTGAAAGAAGGATGAGGAAGAACAGCACGCCTCAGCCTGTGGCACGACATGGTCCCACAGGCATTCGGAGCTTCCTCACAGCCCTGGACTGTGTCAGTAGGGGAGGTCCACGTCACTTGCTGTTTCTGTGTCAAACTGATCTGAAATAAATTTTTCTGATTCACAAAGCTTTGAGTGGTTCTTCTGCTATTTGTTGTCTTTAGGGGAAATTACCCTATTCCTTTTCTTTGTTGTCCTTACTTCCTCTGTGTATTTAATTTATATATCTTTTTATACATGTATTCACATGCTATTTATATACCCAGAGTCACATTTTCATACACATATATTTTCTGATACCTTCAGGGGTCCAAAAGCATCATTTTTTTTCTCTGCCATGTTTCAACTAACAGCGACCCACGCTCTTAAATAGGACATTCCAGTGTGAGATTGCATTGAATGATTTGAACTACATGCCGTACTATTTCCTTCTAAGTTAGGCAAGAGCATAAAAGAGATTAATTTTCAATATATGTATTAAAACATGTATATTTTGATTTACTATTTTAATTTCTCAAGAGAACTATTTCTGTTTCTCATGCATGCTTTTATTTGAAACAGCCAGCTTTCTGTATATTTAATTGCCATGAGACAAGTGATTTCCTATAGAGTGGCACGTATGTCTTGGGATTACAGGTATGCATTGCAACCAAGCAACGTAACAGCTAGCTTGTGGTTCATTTATGAATTTTAAGTTGCTATTTTCAATCTAGGCAATTAAAAGCATTAAGCACTCTCATTAAGATTTACTATTTAAACTACTGCGCAGAATATTGTGATAATATTGCTCAGTAAGGCAATGATACATAAACCAGTCAAAATATTGGTAAAATCCTTCTTCTTAAATTCTTGATTTATCTTGATAGCAGTACTCAAATATTCTTTGAATTCTAAATTTCTCCTTGCAGTACATTTGCACTTAAGAAATACCAGAGTATATGAATTCTTAGTAATAAGTATTTAAATTCTCATGGGAATGGAAACTGCAATCTGTGTCATCTTAGACAGTAGACAAAATGTGGTTTCTCTGTTACATAAAGAGATACTTTCTATCTCTCCTTCAATTATTGATTAAAAATTGTAAAATGTTCTTCAGTTCTTCTTGCTGAGCAATGCAATTACCATGAGAACAAACTGCAGACAAGAATATTTCCTGTAGTTTTAATTCTGTTGTAACTGAAATAGTGTCATTCCTCAACATACAGCTCTCTTGCTGCAATGCTCTATATAATTCGACGTCAATAAATACATTGTGAATAAGAACAAATTCCTGGACCACAGAGATGGGCAGGAAGGAACTATGACCCTGTTCAAAGACCTGTGTTTAAACTGGATTAGCAGTATTATTTTTAGTGTCTGATAATTGTGTGCCATATTTTTAAAGAATAAAATAAATAAGGTACTTGTAAATGTTTTCTTAATATTTATAAAACATAATTGTCTGCAGAAGAAAAGGGTGTAGTAAATTCTACACTGCACTGGTCACTTCCATCACGTCATTAGTATAATTTGACCCTATCTGCGATGTTACAGTACCAGTCAAGCTAAGTGACTGTCAGAAACAGCCCTCTTAGTGCCATTTTCTCAATCTGAGAGGCTGGTGGGAGGAAACAGCTCCTTTCGTTCTAGTATTTTCACCCATCAGACAAGGTATTTGAGGGGATATACTCAAGCAGCATGTGAATATGGGGTAAGGAAGTATTCCTTCAAGTGTTCTCTGTTCAAGTGCTCATGTCCCTTTAGAAGCACTTTTTTTACTGCTGGTTATACTGGTGGATGGCTTTGCTCTGAAGGTGGACTAGAAAGATGTTCTGACAAATCATTTGTTTTCCGTTGTTATTCTGACACAGTGACAAAATTTGTTCAAATGGCAGCTGGAAAAAAGGGTGATGGCAGTTCTCCTTTGAAAGCAGAGCAACTCAGCAAAATTTAAACAGCACAGGTTTTTAGAGGACTGGGAAGACAATGTTTTCTTATCTCCCTACTTTTTTCTTTCTTTTTTTCCCCCGTTTTTCAAAGGCTTGTTGAACTTACGTGGAGATGGAAGTGTTTTCTAAGTAAAAGCTACAAGATGCTGTAAAATGGTAGGACTTCTAAAGCAGCTTAAAATGAAGGGTGACTAACAGATCATCCATCCTAAAATGTACATTGTATTCTGAATAGAGACCCTACTCAGAAAAGCACCTACTTGATGTATCATGGACTAAATGATATCCCAATGATCTGTCAGTCCTGGGTGTTAATATGCTCAGGATACATTAAGAAAGATTCATGAGTGGCTGATAAGGTGATACATGCTGTTGAAACATCCATATAATCAGAATGTCTTAAAATTAAAGAAAGTTGTTTAATTTCACTTTGTTCCTACAAAGTGAAAGACATATTTTGGTAAACATGGTTCATGTTTTAGTGCTACTCATTATCAAACTCATTTTTGAATGTGTTTCTTTCCTGATTTATCTTCAGTTTGTGCTTGTTGTATGCACTTGAGGTGATGACTTTAAAGGGTCTTCTGATTAACTTCTGTTACCATGGAAACAAACAGTTTAACCTGTTAAGTATATTCAGAAAATGTTTCAGATATATAATTTATCACCTTGCTTTCAAAGAAAACATACTGCTTTCTTCAACTAAAAGCTAGAAACCCTCTTTTTTTCAGCTGAAGCACTGGGAAAATGTATTAACTTCAGTACTAATATTGATTTTACAAGTAGGTTCTACAATAAAACCTTCCATTTAACACCTGAGAAATAAAGAATGACTATCCATTTTAATATCCCTGTAATCTGTCAAAATAGAAAATTTCCCTTAATATAATGAAAAAAAAGCCCACTTATTTATCACAGCAAAATATGTTACAATGATTACAGATGTGTGTAGCAGATTTTAAGATTAACAAACGTGGCTGCAATTTATAATTATTTTGCATATATAGAAGCAGATGCACACATATATATAAACATTTATAAACCATGAATTTTTAGAATACATTTAATCTTAAAACTATGTTTCAATTAAACTTAATAAACTTAGGACACTTTCCTTTCAACAAGTAAGTCCCAGCAGATACACATGCCCTGAGGTATGTACATTGATTATAGTATACTGCATGCTGGAATAGCGTACATGATTGACTGTACATGCATGATTGAATTTACACTGCAAAAGAGATAAAATTATTTTCATATTTTTTCAACTTTATCTTTTCTGAAGCAGATATGTTTATTTGCTTATTAGGCAAGATAAGACAAGGTTTTTTTCCTGTTGCTTGAAAATGCTTTCTCTGTTCTGTGGCCTGAAACAAACACATCTCTTCTAAACTTAGTTTATATTATCTAAACTGCATGACACATTAATCAATACTGCTCAATATTCTTCAGCAATTAAATAATTTTTAGCAGTTTGTTTCTTTAATTCATACTTGTAAGTGCTGAATCTAGTAGATGGTGGGGAATCAGGAATTCTCATTCAATAAAAATTAGATTCAGATCTGCCACAATTTGAAGATCATTGATTCAAATACTTTCGGTTGTGAACTGTACCCTTTCATTATTCTATTTTAAAAGATATCAAACCAAAGATAAAAAGAGTCTTTATTCAAGGGTAAGTTCAACTATCTTTACTACAGCATTTCCAAATTTTTTTTTAAGAGTAAGAAAGTATGAGTTCTCAGTTTTATGATTCTTCAAGAGTATTTCATGAATAATTCACACTTTCTATGCACAATTTTTAGTTATGTCTTTACAAGTTGATACATAGCTTGAAGAGGACTGTATTGCCTTAACTGCATGTTTACACTAAATAATTCCATACAGTTTAAATTCAGTAGTGAGCTATAGCATAGTTCTTTGAGAGATCATGAAAAACATGCTGAACTGACAGTGCAAATTAAATGGCATAAAGTCAGTATAAAAGGACCTTTCTTAGAAGCTATATCAGGCCTCTGAGCACATCTGCTGGGAAATTAGTTGAGAAGTCACCTATGAACCCGTATACTTAGGCAGCTAATGGAAGTCTCCTGAGCAGATACCATTTATTAGATGTTTGAATTATTCAAGTTCTCAATCTTAATACAAATTATGTTTATATCCTGTTAATATCCTCTTACTTGTAGCAGTGGTCACCTCATGACCACACATGATCATAGGGTGATGTAGAATTTCCTCATTTAGGAGGCCCTGGCTAATAGACACAACCACTTAACCCTACCACTTATCATATACCAGTTGTAGGAAGCTAACTAGAATATCAGACATTTAAAAGTACTAAAAACTGGAGGAAAAAGAAGAACGAAAAAGAAAGCCTTAAGGCCAAATCAAACCCAAGAAATTTACTAATTTAAGTAAGTGGAATGACAGATGATTGAGAGAGTGAACTTACTTACCTTTCTAAATACCAAAGACATTATCTCAAAGTTATTAACAGAACTGAGAGAGGTTTTGAAAATAAATTGCATTCAGCTCCCATAGCAGATGTGTTCTTGCCATCTTGGATGATGCAGATTTTTCTGCCATGGAGGCTTTAATCCTACCACACCAGAAATATGCTGGTCTTTTCTAGGTTCTGTTTCATATCTGTGCTTGTGCCATACAGGTGCTGTCAAGGGCTTTTAGAATACTACTCAGGTGCCTCAGATTTACCTGTTTCTACAACCGTCTACACAGCTGGATATACAAAGACCTGTAAGTGATGGACTAACTCTTCTGAGGCAGTTTTACGCAGTCCATGGAAGAAAAAGTTGAAATCCCCTTCTTTTAAGTCACGTACTGTGGTCACTGGGGCTTCTGAGTTATGGCCCTTTTTAGATTTTATCTCCTGTTAGTTTCTTCACTTCCTGCTGCAAAAGAGAAACTTAACTGCAGAGCTAGAATGTGGCCTCTACGTTTTGGACCTGTGTTGTTTAACATATTTGTCGGTG
>NW_009915771.1:1164-16941 GCF_000696875.1 Nestor notabilis | reverse complement strand
CGGGCGCCGGCCCCGGGAGCGCCGCGCTGCACCGCCCGGTGTCGCGGGCACGAGGTTACTGTGCGCGAAAGCGGAGTTACTGTAGTAAGGGCGAGTTTGTTTCTCACATTTCCCGACTTCAGCGCGTAGGTTTGCAACGTGTATTTGGCATATTGGTTTTACGTGGAATTACAGCTGCCTGGTGGCTGTTTCCCATGTGAATAACTGAAGGCTTTGACTGGGAGGTGAAACTGCAGCTGATGGTTTGTATCAGCCGTGGTCGCTGCCTGCAGCAGCACCTATCTTTACTATCTTTAGTGTGTTCCTGCAAGACTCCTTTCCTAAAATAGCTTTTGCTCGATCTGGAAGTTTGCAAAAGTTAGGCACGAGGACCTTAACTCCACTTGTGAGGTGTTTTCCTGCGGTGCTCTAATGAGCTTGACAAATACATTAACCTCTGATCTGAAATCCGACTGCTGTTCCCTTTAACTGCTATGGCCACAGCTGCTTGAGATATGCTGCATCTTCTGTTCCTTTCAGAATCCATTCAAATACGTGCCTTCATCTTAGCATGTCACTGTCTCCTCATTCATACCCACCCCAGCCCGTCAGAAGGCCCCACCGTGGAATGACCCACTATCCCTTGACAATAAAGCTTGTCAGTAGCCAGTAACTTCTGTTACTGTTACACAGTAGCCTGTGTAACAGTGCTCAGCCAGAAGCTGTTACATGACAAGCCAGTTGCTCTTGGGTTCTCACTGGTTGTACTTTGCTCTCTTCTGTCTTTCACCATTTCTCTCTCAGGTTTCTCTCTACTGACATTTCTACTGTTGACATCTCTACTGGCAGTCCTGTTGCTTCATGTTGGTCTTTGCCTTGAAGGTGTCCATGCCTTTAAGTGTACTCTGTCTTCTCCCCATTGTCAGAGGGTTGTTTCTGCCATCCCACCTTCTGTCACTACTTGCTGCAAGTAGCAGCTTCCTTTGCCATTGACTGAACAATCACAGTTTTCCATAGCTGCTGCCAAATGCTTGCTGTACGATCTCCTGATTACACCCTACTGACATCCCCCCAAGCACCAGGCTTGCTGTTTGATCAGAAGTCAAGAGGGAGGAGGTGCTGGTCCCAGTGGCACAGCCGGTTAGCCAGACTGCAGCCCGAGGACTCTCCTTTGAGGCAGAGCTACCCTGCAGGGTCTGAGCTTCAGATGCAGCCCCAGCCTAGGCTGATGGAGTGAAAGCTGTCAAGGATGACCAACAGCCTCATAAACTCCTCTCTGTATTTAACAGGCATCCAACTCCACATTTGAGTGTGTTTGAGTGGGATAATGCTTCTGATGCATTTATTTTCACTTGTATGTAGTGCTTTCCTTTCCATGATGTGTTCTTGAGCACTTCAGAAACACAGCATTTTCTCAGACATTTTAGAGAGCAATAAACGTGAATAAATGTTTTAAATTTTCTGAAACCAAGTAAAACATTATTTAAAAGGTTCTCTCAACTCTAAAAATGAAATGGTGCTTACACTTCTGATTGCATACATAAATAAATCTGTCATCAGCAAATGCAAAACAAATTATTATAGAGAATCTGGTTTAAACACAACCTGTCACAGCAAATTTAATTACAAACTGGTGTGTATCATCTAGATTATTTTCTACCTTCACCAGGATGTGTCTGATCGAGAATGAACCCAACCGGGCAGACCAGGAAATTGTGGAAAGCCTGTCAGCTCCTTTGAGCACTGTGTTCAAATAAATGTCTAACCCAATTAAACCCAAATAAGTGGTCAAAAGGCTTTGGCATGCTTTGCCAACAGCTTTCTTCTGTGATACAACTTAGGGTATCCTAGTGAAGCAGTGCAGTTAGAGATAGACACGTTATCAATTGCTTTTCAACCTATTTAAATACGCTGCCATTACCTGCACTTAATGGTGGGTCTTTTGCCCTAACAAGGTGACATTAAAGCCTCAAGTCTGGAAAGAACATAAACGTGTTTTAAGAAAATTATTAGTTTTGTGATCAAAATAAAGGATTATGATGTTGGGGAGAAGAGGTGATACTTGCTAAAAACATGACAGCAGATAATGAAAAGCAGGAGGAAAAAATACCCCTTTTATTTCAAACAAGTAAAAGTCCCACTAAGAAGAGTTTGGACAAGCACAGTATCTTTAGTTTGAAACCTGTATTAGGAAAGAGCTAAGCCATACAATTGGTCAGTTTAAATATGCCATGGTTTGGACTATATCCATCTTCATATCAAGTTCAGGAGTCACGTGGATGAGTTCATCCTACAGCCATGGACTAGAAATTCTCTGTGCTGTTACACGTACCTACTTTAACTGTTAACTTCGGGTTCTCTACATAGGTCTCTTAAAAAATGAATGTTGTGCTACAAAAGGCCGTACAAGCCCTGGAAACACCATTACCAGGTTTAGGCCCAGGACAAACACTGCACAGCTGCCCTATGTTGCCCCTCTTGACTTGGGGGTGGGAAGGATTTCAAATCTTTGTGCTGATTTAAAACTAAAGCTACATCTGCCAAAATCAGCATCATTATATTAGCTGCATTGTTTGTGTGGAGACACTGAAGATGTAGCTTTCTTGGTAGCTGCTGTAGGAGTATGGCATTTGCTTTCAGAGTACCTCAGCATGACCCTGAGCCTCCCCATCATCCAAACAAAATACAGGCATTAAGGGTATAAAACAATTTTCCCAGCATTATTTAAGAAGACCTCAAGCCTCTGTGTGGGGGTGACAAGGGAGGGAAATAAGACATGTAAGATGTTTTATAAAGATATATTTTAACTTCTAAGGCACTCAGGAACCATGGTGATGAATCTGACACAAACTTAAATTGCTTAGATATGAGCTCTGATCCACCGGGAACTATCCTGACATTCATAAAGAGCATCAGATGCTAATAACTTCTAGTCGGTACTTACCTGGGCTTGATTTAACTGGTGACATACAGCTGAAATCCCTTGAGACTGATTCTCATTTACATGTCAACCACTGCTTTGACAGTGTAAAGTGACCTCAAGGAAAATTAAGATCTCGCTGTAATCTTACTCAATTGGGAAGTTAAAAACAGTCTCACCCGAATGGCTGGGCAACTGATGCCAAAACAAATTCACTTTTTCCCTCCAGCGTTTCCTTTTTTCCCCATTCAGCATTCTGACTGATTTTGAAGGAACCTTATGGTGGCTTATACACCATAGAGTTAAAACTAGTAAACAGATTGCTGTTTGCTTTGTGCATGCCAAAGGGAGCACAAAAGATTATTAGTTGCAGAACTCTACTGTCAGTAACAACCTTGATCTTGCACTGGGTATCATTCTGTCACTGTCAGAACCTGTCACTGTTGTAGGAAATGTCTTGTATTATCTATCATATTCTTGTTAGATGTGCTGTTCACAAATAGAGTTTGAAAACACAGTTGTAATTTCAAGTCATTTTTACCTTCCTTAGTTTTGTACAAGTAGTTTACAATTCTACTCCAAATATTTTAAACGGGGTCCATTTTATAGCAACCTGAAAAGCTTATAATTGTAACAATTTTGATTAATACACTGACATTTTGTTGCTGTCTATATAAAAGTTGCTTTTCTTTTTCAGCTGCAGTAGCAGCAGTATTGAGGCACTGTCCTGCACTTCAGTAATGGAAATTTCCCAGCCTCAAAGCACACTCTGTCTTAGTCAGCTGCAATAAAACTGAGTGATTTCAATATTGTTGTGTGCTTTACTTGTCCTCGGTTATCTGGAGCTTGTATCTTTTGAAAACCAGCTACTCCTTATGAGCTTGCATCATCCTGCCCAAGAGTTAAAATCCAGTCAACAAGCTGTGGATAAAAGAATTGAACCACCGAATGAGAAGTTATTTTACAGGACTGATAAAACAAAACATACACACAGTCAGTATTTATTCAGTGACTTGTGAGGATGCCACTGAAGCCCTGGTGTATGACCATGGTTTTCTTGTGCTGAAGCTTTATGCACTGGAAGGCTACGTAATTTTTACAAAGCTTTAGCTAGTGCATAATATCTGTCTCTTACCTTTTTATTTCTGATACCATTTATTGCTAGGAAAAAACAAGAAAGTACAGAAAAGGAGATAAGATTATTACAAAACCCTAAAAGTCTAATAATTTACAAATACTAAAATATGCAGTCTCTTTCCCCCACTTGTTCTCAGTTCAGCTGTAGACAGGAAAAGTGACGCCTCCAACAGAGGCAGAAGTCAAAGCATGTAGAAACAGGAATACTGGGGGGTTGCGTTGTCCAAATATTGCAGTAACTCCATTTTTAATACTTCTTGCTCATAGCTAAAAGTTCAGGGAACATCTGTGATGAAGATGCTGGCTGATATAAGGACAGAGGAGAAAGGATGATGAAGGAAAGAATAAAAGAGAATAAGGGAGGGAAGAACATGAAAGTAGTAAAATGAACAGGAACTGGGAATGAGCTATGGGAATAGAACGGTTGTAGTTGGAGGGGTCACATCCAGACCCAACTGCATCCAGCTTTATGCAAGTGAAGCAGTTGGCAGACACAAGTTCCTTCATGGAAAACCAGTTCGGGGAATGATACCAGACTTCCTAAAAAGAATTGACCAGAACTTGCTTTCACTGACATTGTCAGCTGGGGTGACGCTCATCACAAATACACGTGTAGCTAGTGACTTCCTGATGGCACAGGTTTACTTCCTAGTTGCCTCCTGTTACTATGTTTAGCCTAAATGATGGGCAGTGGCTGAACAGAAACAAATGATAGTAGTAGTAGTACACTACTGGGATTCTGTGATTAAAAAATCAGCCAATATTGATACATCACCATGACAAGCATGTGGTAGCCTTTACGAGCAAGTTGGAGGCCATGGCACAGTTACTCTGAACATAAGTTTCCACGTATGAACTATCACACTTAGCTTTCCTGCTGCTAGCCTTGGCAGATAAGAAACAGGATTGCCTGCTTCTCCTTTTCCAGCCAGATATGCTGACACTGAACTACAGCAGAGGTGCTTCCAGATTTATGGCTGAGACACACTTCAAGCATCTGCAGGGAAATCTGCATCTTTGCTCTCTAAGCTGCACCTGTGCTATGGGAGAGAAGGGATCAGCCTCTTCTTCTTGCACTTTGTTCAATCCACTGACCTGAGAGCCCAAAGAATCCACACTGCATATTACAGACATCTGTTTCTAGAGTCCAAAATTGATGAATCATCATTCACTTTTAAAGCAACCATCTCTTATAGCAGAGAAGACCTGTGCAGGCAAGAAAGATTTCCTGAAGGAAGTGGTGTCACAGGATTTTGTAAAAAAGAGCCAAGCTGTTGGAAGCTGTGTTGCATTACAGGGGTAATGCAATACCTCTGAGCGCTTCCTGTTTATCAGAGAGATACAGTTTTCACCACATCATAAAACTTTCAAGCATTTGTTAATAAACACTCCTAGAGAAAAAATAATATCCAAATATACAACCCCTGTGGCATGGGTTATTATAAACAAAAGAAGGTTTTCATTATATACATACATACATATATATATATATCAGGGGACTATTTGTGTGAGAGAAGCAGGTTTTGAGGGCCCCATCCACTGCCCGCTGAAGTCCATGCTGCATCTCTCATTAGACCATTTGGACTCCTGGCATATGATTTTCCTTGCATGTAAATAGCGAGATATTTGACTGAACAAATGTAGTTTTTACTATTGGCGTTCGCCATTTTTTAAACAATGTGGGTCCACAGAGAACCAGCCTCTGCAGAATTACAGCACTGAGCCTTGTATGAGAATGGCAAAAATCAGATTTGCTTCTCACAGCAATGATCTGCAGGGGCTGAGGTACCTAATCCAATACGCAGATCGTGCAGACGTTCAGAGCAGCGCCAGCTCGATGTGTGGCCTTTCTCACTTGACAGCTTTGTTGTCTCAATTAATTCTCCAGGATAAATTAACTGAGCCTGGAAAGGTAGAGCTGGGGAGCAGAAGGGTGCAGATTTTTCAGCACCAGCAACCTTGCTGGTGCAGTTTGCACCCCCAGCAGATAAGATCTGTGGCAAGGAAATGCAAATTACTGAGACTGATCTTCTTGTGATCATGGTGAGGACTTGGGCTGCAGCAGACAGGCACGGGGCGGGGGGGGGCTGGGGAAGAAATTTGAGGTTTCTGCCAATTCTATAGGAAATAAGCATTTTGATAGGTAACTACAACAATGCAAAGACAGGCCTTGTGTCCTACAGAGCTTCGTCACTGGAGGAATCTTGTAGGGTTCAGGGCAAACAATAAGACTTCACCTGTTTGTTCAAAGTGTCTGGGACAAAGAGGGACTCTGAACTGCAGTTTCATGGGGTAATCCTGCTGCACGGAAATTCAAGGTTGGTAACACCTGTGTACAATTCTTGCTTCTTTAGATGGCTGTAACATTTTCAACTCTGCCACATAGAATATTACCAGTTAGACCAGGGGAAAGACTGAACCTGGGAAAGGTGCTCCCTCAGCTATCAGCAGATTGAATTAATAATTAAGACATTTGTAGCTTTTAGTATTTTGTAAGTTTTAACAATGGGAGAATTATCTGGCTCACGTTACTGTTGTCTTACCTGACATATGGTGGTTATTACTCCGGATACGCAGGGCCTAATGACAAGAGATGCCTTTTATGAGTGCAATACATCCATTGTAATCAAGTGCTACATTTATCTTACTGCATTACTGAGTCTCTGGGTTTTGTACAAGTGACACAAAGTTGCTGTGAGGCTCTATCAGCCTCCTGCATCTCAAGTAACTTTTCAGTATGATGTCTCATTCCTCACTGACGTTGACAGAGCCAGACTGAATCCCTGGCCTGGCAATCCTGAGAGAAAGATCAGCAGCAAGGAAAAGCATTTTTTACAATCGCAGAAAAGGCTGCTTTAAAAGGGGAAAAAAAAGAGAGAACACTGCTCTTCTTGAAGGATATGGCAAAATACCTGCAGAACGATGCTCTGCATCCAATTTAGCAGGTACCATTAATGGCAATAGGGTAAGATTAAGTGATTAGGCTCTGCCAAACAGTATGTGTGGGGGAGCAGACAGCAGATGTCCAGCCACTTAGGCCTCTGCCTTGTGCACCAGACCGTGGTATGGAAACGCGTGTAGATATTTAATTGTTATTCAACTACAAGTTGCCTGGATTTATGAGTCTGGGAAGCACATATGCTGCAGTGAGAAATGAGTGTTTATTAGCACAGCAGCTCCGCCGGCCTTTCCCGCAGGGAGACAAAGTACCTCCATCTATAGAAAATGGATTAAAAGGGAGCAGCATACCACTCTTATGTCCCATTTACCTTTGTGAAGTGCACCTGGATAAATGCCAGTATATGGCTACATTTCCATCATGAACTCTGAACAGCTTTTACTGCTGCTCGTCACAGATAATAAAAAGGTGGCAGCTGTCCTCTTATCAAATCTCAGTTTGGAGAAATGTACACCTAAGTGAGGGACATAAACACGACTCCTCCTTCAGCGACAGCTATGTGGCTACATGAAAACAAACCCTTTAAGAGCTAGATTAGGAAGATGGGACCATTGCCCTGTATTCGAGCAATTTTCCGGTGCTTGTTGCAGCAACCTTCTGTGGTTGCTCTTAACAAGTCCTCTTTCCTCCTTGGTTTCTCTTCCGCTACTCTTACCCATGGCAACATCCTCCCGGCGTCCTGATGAGTCCTGTGCCATGTGGGCTGGTGCTGCTGGTTGACCTCCCTTCACCTATCCAGTCATCCTCCCCCATCAGACCGTGTTCAGCTCGTGCTGTTCTGAGGGCAGCACCACCTAGGACGTGAAGTGGGAAGTTAAGCCTAGAATAGCAGCGAGGCATCCCCCAGCACGCACCAGATCTGCAGCAAAAATCCAGCACCTGTACTTCTCCCACTCCCTGCAGTTCCCGTCTCCATTCTCACAGTGTCCAACTCTCCTCCTCTCCCAGGCTGCTCTATTTTGTACTGATTAGTTCTCTTAAATTTTGCTGAGCTGCCTGAGCTCATCAAAGGGCCAGGCAAGAATCCGACCTGTACAAAGAAAGCAGCAGGGCTGGGAGCAGACGTGTCCTTTGATACCAGCAGTCCATTATATTTGGCTCAGCTGCCACGACTCCCCAAGACTAGTTTCATACATGAAACAGGGAGGTTTCACTACACTGCTGAGAGGCCTTCAGCCACTTCTTTTGCCTTTGCCATCCTTTGCTGCGCTTTTCTCTGTTCTTGAAAAACATGGGGAAAAACCAGTCAGGTTTATAGAGACTTCCTCACCATCCCCTTTCTGCCCATCTTCTTCCTTTCCTGTTTCTGCCATTTACCCTTCCAAAATCTTTCTGCTGTAATTCTCCATGCTCCTGGTGACCTTGTCCTACCACTCACAAGCAGCTGTTGACCTCTAGAAACGCACTCCTGATCCAGGATCCTTTTCCCTGCAGCACACTGCAGAGCAAGGCAGACAAGCGCAGGCCTCCTCTCTCAGGACAGGCATTCAAAATAAAAAGTATTACACAATCCACAAGACATGCGCATTACTCACCAAAACAATCATGGGTATCCTGTTTCTGCAGCCCTGCTTCTCAAGTGCTTGCTTCTTTCCACTATCGTGCCAATGTCCCGAAGCCAGGACCCAGTAACAACTGTGTATGTGTAAACCTAAAGCCTGCAGTGGAGGGGATGTTTTTGTACAGCTGTAGCAATGATCAGAGGCAGTCTGACTGAAAGGGACAGAATTATCTTACCGTGTTTGTTTTGTGATGTGATCTGATCATTTATACTGTTGAACTAATAAAAACAAGAAGATAGAAGGTCGCCAAATGGAATCCATTGCTAACTGTCAATCGTTCCTCTATTCTTATTCTATGTACATTAGGAAGTGTGCATTATCTGATACATGGAGACATAAGAAACAAATGCTTTTATATTGTAAGGAAAAAAAAATCAACAAAAACTTTCTAGAAATACTGTAGAAACATTCACATCCTCTATTTCTGTCTTTTATAAAAGGCAGGCTGTGTCTTATCATCAAGGAAGAAGTAAACAAACGTAATTTAATCAGTTCTGTCTTTCGTCGATTTGCATCAGCAAGAATAAAAGACAAAGGCAGAATGGAAAACAGCAGCTTTGTGCTAAAAGTTTGAATGCACAAAATACTTCTTTCTCCAGCTGTCAAACATTAAAAAACGCTATGCATACCAGTAATAATAAAAGTGTCAAACAATTGACCACACTGGGAACCACAATGCTTCATTAAAAGCTCTGAGGCAGAGTAGAAAAGCTTCCAGCCATTTGTTAAACAGAACTAAATGCTAAGATACTTTCAGAAAGTGTCAGAGATGCTTTCATCTAGTCTAGTCAGGCAGATAAACATCTCCTTGCTTGCTGCAGCCCGGCCTTGGAGCTCACACCAACTCAGCACTAACAGCTGGATGTGCCATTTGCTTTTGCTTTCCCAAGACTGGGACATCTCTCAGTAAACCAGAAAGGGGTGACGTCCTTCCCAGCGATCAGGCCTGCCATTCCCTGGTGGTGCAGGGACGTAATCAGGAATTTTGTATTTACATATGTAATTATGTATTATCTGGAGAACAGAACCTATTTGTTCAGCTGACAGGTGATGTTGCGATAAGGAATTTTACAGACAGGATATTTATAGACCCTTTATCTCTACACAGGATCAGAACTGAAACGTCAAACAATACCCCGAACGAAGGGTTGTTTCAGTTCAACTTTTCTCCATTGTTGCTTTTCCCTGTTGGGGTTTTTTTTTTCTCCCTCTGTCTGGTTACTGCCTAAAACTTGGCAGTGGGAGAAAAAAGGGAATGTGACTCACACTGACAACTTCATTTGCTGTAAGAGACCTCAGTAATTGCTCTAACCCACTTACAGGAAAGCTACCCCTCCTCTTTCTCTTTTCCTCCACCCTTACATAGACAGAGGCGGTATTTGTAACAGGAGCAGCCTGGCTGATCTCAGAGGTCATGCTATGGCTTATGAAGTAACCAGGCCTCTTTCTTTTCACTCCTTCTGCGGGATTCAAGTTAACCCCTCACAAGAACTTCAAGCAGCTCCAGTTTAAGGGGCATCCTCCTGCCACAGATTTCTCATGAACCTAATAGCCAGGGTTTCCAAAGGACTCGCGGCTCAAACGCAGCAGGGCTGAAGCAGCTGCTCCCCCCAAACACAGCAGCTTGGCAGCCAGCACCACAGCACCAGCGCAAAGCTATCGAGGAGTCCAACAATTGTCGCCTTTTCCTTTCCTGATGGGATGGGGGCAGGGGACAGTAAATGGAACAGGAGAAGAATTGGCGCAGATGCCTGTGCAGCACTCTACCAAAATATATTTTCATTTTTAATTACATAATGCCCATAACGAGAGTGGCATTCGTAGTGAGGTGGCGGAACAGATGGCACAGACTTCGTTTTCAGCAAGATGTTAATTAACAACAACTCTGGGTTCTGCTAGAAAAGAGGGTTTGTTCTCCTCTAGCAGGGTTAAGATGGGTGCTTACTACATAGGACAAAACTCAGTTTCCAAACACAGAATTGTGATTTTTATCCCTGTTGGAATTTCCAGCATACTCTCTAAAACACAGCAACCTCCTACATGCAAAGCCTTGTTAAAAACCAACACAAGTTTCGATCCTAGCAGCAGCTTGGGATTCTCTCTGCAAACACTTCTGAATGCTCTGTGGACATATGAATATAAAAGGGAAAGGGCAAAAGGGTTAATATGATTGAGAGAGCTTTGTGCAATTTAAACTGCAGGTAATATGCAGCAGCTTCATAGAGGTATGGTTAAAGTGAAAGCTTTCTTAGAAGCTCTACATAAAGTTCTTTCTCCTCTTTCCTCTGTTCCACACACTCAGACCTAACATCTTCAGCACACTGATGCAACTGAGCTGGAAAGAGCTATCCCAAGGGGGACTGGAGCAGAAAGTAGCTATGAAAAATGTTTATTAAAACCACAGGCAGAGAATGCATCACCCAGACACAATGAATAGGGAAATAGCACATGCAGCCGAAAAGTCTAGCCTCTGTTTTTTGCCTGATAAAGCTGGCTGGACAGCCAGGCACACTGAACAGCCCACAGACATTCAGCTCTTCCCTCTCTGTGCTGCCAGGTGACATGAGGTTGCTTTTTTCTGCTCTGCATTCACCATCGGAGGCTCCCCAGAATCACATGCCCAAGTCCTGCAGAGGCCTGTGGGCCACATTCCTCCGGGGATTACATCCATCCCCAGCAGGAGAGAGGGAAGATCTATGCAGGCCAAAAGGGATGGGCAAGCAGTGGGGAGGGATGAGCTAAGGGGGGAAGGAGCCAGCTGTAGAGAACATCAGGATGAACACAGGCAGGAGCTGGAAGACAGTCCTGCAGGGAAGGGAGAGGGGAAGCCGTTACATTCTATAACAATACAAAATAGGGCAACAGGACACCTAGATTCATCTGCTGTGGAGCTTGGAAATGAACTCGTTATTCCTACGTCTCACCACTCATCCCTGTGCTGCCAGCAAATATCTAACAGCTGACAAGAAGCATCTCTGCCCATTCTAGTGACATGCACATCCAGAAAGGATGCTTATCCATTACTCCCACTTACTCCACGCAGGCAGTAGATGGTTGTGGGTCTGTGCTGGAAGCTGAAAATCATACCCCTACCCAGTACCCAGGGGGAGAAAATGATGATTGCAGATGATTTTTTATTTTCTTTCACTGTGTGCGTTAAAAACATAGTTGGGCTGAGTTAAAAATTACATTACAAGAATATTGCAGTCATGAAGTCCAACACTGAAAAAAAAATGAGTATATGCCTGAACTGAGAATGTCAATTCCACCTTTCAGCAGCTATTTTAATTCGAAATACCAGGTCAAGCTCCTATGCCATATTGCTTTTAGCCATAAGAAAGTGCAGCCTGGCATGGTTTTACTGAGCATCACTAACCTGCAGAATTGTACATGATTCGGGCCTCCATCAGTTCACGTTGTGTTAAACCAGAAACAGGCCACAGAGCAGAACTCGGTATCTTGCACATATCAGATGGCAGAGATTGTTTGCAGGATGATTTTCAGGAAAAGTGCCAGCTATCACCAAAACTGTGCTTAGGAGGTGCAAAGTAGAGGAAAGAAAAGAACACAAAAACCCTATATTCTGCTTAGCCTGTCCTCCTTTCGCAGCGATTGAGAGGGAGATGTGAGAATCAACAGAATGCATTTGTACTGACAGCCACTTTTTTGGGAGGAGAGAAGGGTGACTAAAAACCCTCAGCAGATATTACCTTTAAAAAAATAAAATCAGCATAACGAGAAGTTAACTCTTCAAGGAAAACCAAGAAGAAAAGCAACCAGCAGATGCAGAGACAAACACTGACTTCAGTGGAGCTGCAAGGCTGAATTTGGCTTGAATTCTGTGAAGTACTTTCAAAGCAGGAGCATACTGCATACAAATGAGTGTTAAATAATTCGCATCATTAAGAGAGCTCTGAGCAGCTCATCTGGACTTTGAAAAAAGCTAAAGCAAATGTACATTGCTTGAATCCCATTAGGGGCTGTCATTAACTAGCATTAAGACATCTACAGTATTGACAGTGCTGTAATAAGAGACCCATCCTCCCTCCCAGGTTATTTTCTTTATTGATTTGTAGAATTTCTTATACACAAGCTTAAGAGTGCCACAGAGCTCAGCAATTCATGTAGGAATACCCACTAAAGAACTATACAATTACTTCTGGTTTATATTGCATCTTTTAATTTCGGTTTTCTGGAAACATAGTCCCATCTGTTTGGTGTAGATACCACAGCCAATTTAAACACCAATGTGTATCAAGGAAGCAAAGACAGAAATAGGTAAATGGGTTTACCCAGAGTGATGTAGAAGGACCCAGTGTAACAGAAATAGACTAAAGGCCCTGGATGCCCAGTTTCCTGGTTTAACCATTTCACTCAATCAGCTCTAAGCAGAGCTGCTGTAGGACTAGGATAAAATGTGGCCTCATCCTGTATCTCAAATGCTTGAAAACATGTTTCAGAAGTAGCAGGGACAGAAGAGGTCAAGCGAAAATCACAAGTTGCACAAAGAACCTAAGGTATAATATATTTTAATATGGTTGAAGGTATTCAAGTGCCAGAGCAGCAGGAGTTGACGAGTGATGGAACACTAAGAGCTAAATATGTGCAGCAAAGAGCATAGGGGGAGGCAGGGGCAGGCAGCAGCCTACAGGCAGTTGAAGGGGAGCTGGAAGGAATGTTTAATGAAGGCAGAAATCATTCTGGGTGACTCAGAATATTGGTATTCACAAAGAGAATTGAGAACAGGCAAAAATAAATAAAGCTGAAAGCAAAACCCAAAGGCCAAATCCCTCTCAATAGCCAGAACACTGATATAATCTGAGCAACCAAACAACAGGTCCTTGTAAAAACCTCTCTTGGCTACTTCCTGCACACCAGCCTCCCTCCACTGCTGGTGATGGCTGCGAGCAGCTCTGGCTGCCCAAGCCAGGGAGCTTTGCAGGCTGCTCTTGTACAGACACCAGTTTCCTTGCAAAAGACAGCCCCGGTGGTCGTCCCTCCACACCCCCAGCCCTTGGCTTCCCTGTGACATCTCAACCAGTGCATTGTGTAACTTCACAAACTTCCCTTAAGCCCCGAGCAGCTCAGCTTGGCTTTCACTAGCTACCAGCTTTTGTACATGTCACAGGCACACACATCAGTCACTGACAGATTCAAAGTCGCAGTAGTTTTATTTATGAGTGGATTTACGCTAGCCAACTTCCAGATCCTGCTGCCATCAGCCCAAAATGTGTGCAGCAACATCTACCTATCACCTCAAGTTCTACAAGTTTTACAGTGAACACTGAAAACCAGATTAGTTTCCTTTTTTTTGATACAAGTGTGATGGTTTTTTGCCCTTCTTTTTAAAATTCTTGCTAAAAAGTAGTCAAAGAAGTTACAGTTATGTATATTGGAACTGAGATCAGGAAGGCTGAAGGACAGGAAGGACTTCTTGACAGCGAGATCTATTAGTGAATGGAGTAGTCTCCCAAAGGAGGCGATGGGAGCACAAGAAGTGCTTTAGCAGAGCCAGTATTAAGTGCTCCAAGCAATGCAGCCAGCTTCTAGAGGGCTGCCATGAGACACACGGCCCTCAGCAATGCAGGATGCTTGCCATTAGCCTACTAATGCACATCCTGGCTTGGCCGATTACTATTTGGGAATAGCTCATTGACTTAAAATTTCATTAAAAAGAAAATATTAGAAGACAGTTTTCTAATGGTAGGGGCAGGCCTTTGCAACACATCTTCCCATTACAAAAGGCAATTGTTAATAGGGGGAAGAAATGAGTGGTTTTCATTAGTATTTGTATTAGGATTTACTATTAACCTTTCTTTAAACTACTTCAAAGTAAAGAATACTAAATTGCTTGGATCCCCTCTCTACCTCTTTCACCCTGAAGAAAACAGCCACTGTCCCATCTCTTGCTAGCACTACCAAATAAATTGAAAAGGCTGCCAGTTACAAGCAGGCTTAAGATTGGGAACACAGAGCCATAATTTTTTTACCTTAGAAAGCAGACAAAACCAAGGCACAAATTGAGATGCCAAAATTAAGGCAAAAATCAGCCTTAAAAACATTTCCAGGAGAGAGAACATAATGGGGTAAAATCAGATTAAACTACTTTTCAAAGGCTTTAATGTCAGTCCAAAACCAAGCACCTGAAATGCTTTCCTGTGTTTTCTAGTTAGTATACACTGCACTGTGTTTCAATAGTTCAGCCAGTAACTTCCGAACACTCTGTGTTTAGATGTTAAATGTAAGCTTAATACTGAATATCTATTGATATCTATCTATTGATGTTTACTTTAGTATCCTCATCAATCACCAATACAAGCAATCGGCTTTATATCTGTAGTACGAGGAAGCTCTGTCTATGATTAGATATTTCTAATCTTTTGAGGAGATTAAAATCCATTGAAGGGTGGGACAGAGAGAGGATTCCTTTTTGTCATTAAAAGCAGACTCACCAATGCAACAACACAGCCTGCCTACACTGCTGATCCTGACCTTTGCCTCAGCTGCAACATTTGGTTCTTTGGAAAGATATGAGACTTCAGGAGACTGATATGACAGAAAGGGGGAATTGGCAGAGCCATTTCAGCATCTAATTCATTTTCCCATCTCAAACCCCTCAATGGCAGGGGTTCCACTGGAGCAGCGCTGAAGCAGCTGTGCTCCAGGGAATCTTTTGAGAGCCAACACTAAAGACACGGTACCTTTGAAGACCAGTGACATTTGGCCAGTCACAGGGACAACTCTTGACATGCATCCATGCTTCACCCCATGCTGGTCATTCCAGCTGCTGGAACAGTTGTGTGGAATTAGCTGCATCAACAGAAAGCAATTGGGTGAAATACCTGATGGCAGTGGCCCAACTCGCATTTACCTGCACCTGTCTGGAACCCAACAATTAGATCCATCGTTAGCAGCTTGACTTAATTATAACTTAGAACTTCTTCAAGCACAGACTTTGCACAAGATTTAAAATAACTATAATTAATTATACAGAAAGCCTGAAGTGTCTTCTGGTCCATTGTTAGATTTTTTTTCCCTTCCCCACACTGACACAGAACTTTGTTTCGTAAAGGAACTGGGCTGTAGACTGATAGAGAGGTCTCTCTCACAGCCTGATATACACACAGAGAAGTAGTTTTTCTTGTATTTCTTGTAAATAAAAACAAGGTTTCAGGTTTGTTTAATCTCAATTATGAGATGCAGAAAGGAATATTACTCTT
>NW_009915771.1:0-1133 GCF_000696875.1 Nestor notabilis | reverse complement strand
CTTTCCTGCCTCCTGTTTAAGGCTTTTTGCACTCTCCCCAAACTACTCTCTTGGCCATTACCAGAGATCTGGTATTGGATAACTGTACCCTGGCCTGAACTAACTACTTGAATTTTAACCAGTAAAAAGCAAAACACAGAATTAGTGCCAGAAACACTGCAACTTCTTAAAAGATACAGGGGAAGAAGGAAAGTGTTATCATGCAAACAGACTTTTCACACTCAGCTTTCCAGTGCCTACCTGCAAGATGGGCATGTTGTGGGACTGATACAATACGCAGAGGGCTCTTTTGACCAATTTGTGGAAACAGGCAACGTCACGTATTTTTCCTATTGCTTTTTGGTTGGCTTTGGCCAAAGGAAAGAGGGAGCCCTCTAGGGGTAGAAACACAAAGCCCTGGAGAAACGTTCACACGCCTTTTCCATACCAAGACCATCCTGCCTTACCTTGAGGTAGAAGGAGGTTCCTGTCTTATGCAAGGGCTCAGAAGCTGAAGGTCTATGCGGAAAAAACAGGCTGGGTAGAAGGGGGTCCCATGCCCTTTCCTGGAAGTGCTTACTCTACAGCCAAGAACATGATGTGGGAAATAAGTCTCTTTTCTATCATTTGTGCAGTCCCTTACAGGGAAAATAGAACATCACCAAACTGCAGACTGAAATACTACAGCTAGTCTGACCCACCACAACATAGCTAGAATTTTTTCTTCTAGGCTATGCAAAAGACTTGGTTTTGCCTTACTATACGCCTCAAGCATATGATGAACTCTTGTTTAAAATGAGCAGGTTTATGTTTGTCAAGGCATGTTCAAAATATTTCTTTCCAAGAGCTATTTCTATTTGAAGGCTAGATAACAGCTGCATCATTAAAACATTTAAATATTTTCTCATTCTAATGAGAACTTTAGATTCTTTCCAAACAGCTCAACATAACATGAGAACGTGGCAAACCCAAACTTCAAAACATTCTAACTCAAAAACAAACACAAAAAACCCACCAGCCCGCAAGTATCAAACCCCATGTAACAAGATATTAAGGATTAGCTGTAGTGCAACAGGTATCAGATTTTGTTAGATATCCAAAACAGAAAAGTTCAAGAACAGCTTAACACTTTGAAGAGAAGAAATCTTTTTTAT
>NW_009915770.1:0-20463 GCF_000696875.1 Nestor notabilis | reverse complement strand
TGCCCTCAGCCCCGCCGCGCTGCGCTGCCCTCAGCCCCACCGCGCCACTCCTGCTTCTCTGTCCTGGCCTGGAAGCTACTGGGGACAGTGACACCGGGCCGTTCTGGCAGTCAGTCTTGGCTGTTGGTCTGAGTTCCTGTTGTCAACAACATTCATGTGCATCCTCTCTGTGCGCCTCCTAATCCTGTGTGCTGCTGAGTGCAAGTGGTGGAGTTTCCACACCAAAGTGGAAAACCCAAACGCAAGCAAGAAACAGTGTTTGCAGTGATTTACACGGGAAGTGACTCTGCAGTGTGTGTTGTACTTCAGCTGAGCGATGTACAGGAGTGTTCTGGAGGACAGTCAGTCCTGTGGTGCTTTTTAATTCCTCCTAGAGACACATGAAGATGAGAAGTTAATTTTCATGTCTCTTCTGTAGCTGCTTTATAATTAATTTCTCTGAACCAGTTTGTTTTTCTGCTGCCAGACCCTTCAACACTTATATGTAAATTATCAATATCTGACGCTTGCTTTCTTTGGAAAAGAATACAGGGCAATCATCAGATAAAAGTCATTACATAGTCAGAGCTATTCTGCTTCACTGATAATAAAACATTCTTAGGGGAAGGTGACCTTTTTACAATAGACTTATTAATGTCAAGGACTTCAGAATTGTCTTTTCTCATTACAAGTCTTACCAAAAGCATTAAAAAGAGTGAAGTTTATGATCTTAAAGATATGTCAAAGCACAACCATTACAGACATTTTCACAGAATGTTATTTATATAACCCATTTTTTGTGTTTTATATGGCAAGTATTGAGAGGCTTATCAGAACTCCATGTTCATGATGGCTTCTACTTCTGGCCTTATTCTAGGAGTTCCAGAGGTTTCCAACACTCATGGTCATGGACTTGGAGATCCCTCCTGGCTGCCTCTATCCTGCGGTTGAGATGGACTCACCCAAACTGCTGCTTCTGTTGAGGAGCAAGGAGTGGGGACAATTTGAGGTGAGGACATACACAATTATTCTGCCAAGCGAACTAATGAGATTCTGCTGTATAATTTAAAACAGGGTTTAAGAAAAAGCTGCTAGTGCCAACTGTAAACATGGAGGAGGATGTTCACTTCCCTGGGGAAGGGTTAGTTCCTCTTTGAGAGGAATTAGAGCACCCGCTGCATTAAAAATACGCATGTGGGAAGCCAGTCCCAAAGCAGCTCACTCGGAGGGCACAGGCTAGTAAGAAACCCAGAAAGACGTAGGATGTAAAGCTGCAAGTTCAGGGAAGTTTTGTGGAAAAAAATTAAAAATAAAATAAGTCTGGTTGGTGGTTATTTAATGTTGTTGGTTAGTTAAATGAGCTGGTTTGTGAAACTGGTGTGGAAGCGGAGGAGAGGATTTGAAATGTTTTAACTGAAATGTGTGACAGGCTTTAACAAAGGAAGAAGAAAGAGGAAAAAGAGAAAACTGGGACTTAACTTCATAAATTTATCTTTGAAAACATTCACAGGATTGAAAGGTGAGCCCATTTACCCAGTGAGTTACAGTGACAATGCAAGTGACAACTTGATAGGTCTCTGTCGTCAAATATTCCCATACACATGAGGAGAACATCAACTCCTTCATTCTGAAAACGTTTTTGTGTGGTTCTGGCTCTGTGCAGTTGTTCTGGGAGATGGATGGATCCTTCTTCCTGCCACAGAGGAATAACTGCTGCAATTGGTGATGTTAAAGCAGGCACCAGCCACCACTTCCTCACCAGTGCTGCCTGTATCACACCTCTGCTGGCAGGTTTGTAACTGGTGCTACCTGAAATGGAAAGCTCCCAGCCTTCCGGGAGAGCAGTTTAACCCTGCACTCGATGGGATCACTGTTAATCCTCCGCTGGCTGTGTCTGTCTCCAGTGATGGATGAAGACGAAGTGAGCTGTGGGGCTCATCATGGCGCTGAGCTGCTGTAAGCCACAGCGCAGCCCTGTCAGCAGCGGCCTCCTGTTGCCCCTGGCAGAGGGGCACGTAACCCCCTGGATTCCCAGAGCGCCGTTGTCCCTGTGCAATGGCCACGTGCAATGAACCTTTACCAGACAATGGACTTTCCACTCTGAATCTTGCAGCTTTCCTGAAAGCATTGTTGACATTTCTCACCAAAAGGCTCTTCCATTGCGCTGAGGCAGATACATGGAGCCCACTGAACAGTCTTAGTTAAGCAAAGTTACCTTTATCTTATGGGAGATCACCACTGCCTGAGCAACTGTGTCAGTATTGTGTCCCTCAGTGCGGCACCTGAGTTTAAAACTGACCCATCTAGTTTGTCTGATATAGGAAGTAATTTTAATTGTATCTGTAATCAGGGTGTCGGGTCCTTCAGTGCCTCTGGGGCTTCCAGAAAAATAAAGGACCTTGATGAATGCAATCACAACAGCGAATGAGCCAGGACTTTGTAACTGCAGGGAGCCTTGACATTGCGTCTGAATATGTTGAGGGCAAATTATCCACAGCATATTATTTTGATCACTGCCTTCATTATTTTGTCTTAATCCCAGCTTGATACCTTAGGCTAGATAATAAAATTCTCCCATTGCAAACAAATTATACTCCTCCCTCTGAGGGTTTCTGTTGCCTTTGCCAATGTGATTTCCTGGAGGTGGGCTTCTGCTCCCGTCCTTTTTCCAAACTGTGTGTTTTTCATAGTTCTGATTTTCTGCAGCTGTTTTTCCATTGAAGGAAAGTAGAAATCAGACCTAACAAATCTGCTTTTTTTTTTATCTGAGGCAGCTGTGCTGGGACAGGGCCCATCGTTCAGATCTGTTACCTTTTACACAACAGAGATAAATTAATTACAAGGCTTTCCCCTGACATCCAGGCTCTTGCCTGCAAATGTTCGCATAAAAGATGAATGACAATGAGATTCTCATTAGAGGTTGATGAATTAGCCTTTTCACTTCAGTTACAGCAAAGTCTGCTTCATGGTCAACAGCCTTGTTTAGGCCCAGACATATTTTTTTCCTGTCTTTGAATTCAAATCAAACAGTTGCTGTCAAACTACTTCTCCTGGTGCAATCTATTATTTAGCACTACCCATTGCAATTTTTCACTATTCCAGGGAATTTGCTGCACTGATTTACCAGGATAAATGTTACTCAGCAACAGCATCTTCCTCCTTTTCTTTAGTGCAATGTGTTGCAAACCTAAGGCTGCCTTGACAAGCAGAAGCTTTCTGTAAAACAAAGAAGGACCAGAAGACCATCGCTTCTGCGATGCTGAGCAAGACCTTCCAGCGAGGGACCTGCATCTGCCTCAGCCAATCTGCTTCCCCATGCTTTGGTGTCTCAGCAGACAAAGTCGGTGAGATGGGGTGGAGGAGAGGTGGCCCTGTCCCGTGTCCTCTTGCTCCGCCTCTGTGGTGTTGGGTGTTTGGGGAGCTTGGAAGTGAGACTGAGCCATGGGGTCTTCAGCTCTACCAAGGTAAAGACAGATGTTCTGAAATCCTGTTTGCCTCAATGCAGTGCCTCTTTCCTGTCTCTGTTGTGCTTCCTGCACAGCAGCGGGGTATTTCTTTTTTATAGAATCACTGAATGGTGTTTTCATTCTGCTGCTATCTGTTTGTTTGTTTTAAGCAGCAAAAGCTTAAAATAACGTAAATATTGTCTTTGGCTGGAACGGATGTTGTGATACAAAGCCAGAAGGGAAGGAAACCAATTATCCTGCACTAAAGCCAAGTGGGGTAACAAGTGCTGCACCAGCCCGCGGGTGTTCTGGCAGAGCGGGGGGACGCGGCTCCCACAGGCCTCCCGTTTTGCGCCCCCTGCCTGTCTGCTCCTTGAGGCTCTCTGTGCTGCCATTGAGTCCCAGTTCTGGCACATGATGAACGTTTCCTCTTTGGGTGGCTGGGGTGAAGCCGTGGGATTTGAAGGGTGGGAAGGCAGCATGTGCTCCGGTCGTGTGCCAGGTCCTGGGGAGGGCTGAGGTCTGTTGGTCTGGTGGTTTGTGTCTCTGAAAGCAAATGGTTTTCCTGTGTGATTTGAAAAGCCATTGTCTGCACAAAACCAAAGACAGAATAACCATTCCTGCCAGGTGCTGTTTTACAAAGAAAGAACACTGTGTTTCTTGCTTGTAGTTCTTGGCAGTTTATCATGTTCATTTGCTTGTATCTTTAAGTGTCAACACCTCCAACAATTTTATTGCGCCTGCCTTTGGTCAGAACATTACTAGTGGCAGCTCTGATTGGTGTTTAGGGACAGAATAAGTCATTTTTAATGACCCTAAGCGAAAGCATCAAAGTATTGGTAGAAAAATAGTAGCCGTAATGTCAAGTTGTCGTTATTATGTGGCAGTATTACCAGAACATCTTTTCTGTGTATCCTAATGCTTCCCAGGCCATGCTTACTTTGCCAGCTCCTCTTGGTTTTAAGAGGTTTGTGTGCTTTTGGAAGCACAGAAAGGGCAGACAACAGGGGAAGGGGTTCACAAGGCACCCTGGGTGCTGCTACTGCAGGAATGAGTAATCATGTGTGGGAAATCCCAGATACATCAGATGCAGCAGTGTTGCTGGATGGAATTTCCTGGAGCGGAACCAAGTCCTACAAGGAGTGGCACTGGCGTCCTGTCCGCAGCAGGCTGACACTTGACTGGCAGGAGTGATTGAGCTGCTTTGCAGGACATGAAATGTCAATACTATTAATTTTATGGTGCAGCAGCCAAAATGCTTGTAACTGTCAAGGACTTCCATCAAAGTACCGTCATTCTATCTATGGTACTGGAGTGCAGAGAATTTCACTTGCTTGTGCTTAGTCTTCTTTATGTAAAATAATAATAGTAATAATAATTTTCTTAACAGAGTGCTTTCAAAGGCAGTTTCTGACATTTATCAAAACTGGAAGTTTTTTCTGCAACAGAAATTACATCAGAAAATAGTTTCCTTAAAAAATCATGTAAAATATTTTAAATGTATCAAGATTATCACTTACATCTGTTATTTAAATTATTCCTGACTATGGCAAAATCAGACCTAGAAGGTCATCATACATAGATAGAGTGAGGTCATCTGCCCCCCTCATCCCTTGGTTTTTATGTGGTAGTGGTGCGCTGCATGGTCCTCTGCAGGCTGGGTTTGGAAACACTGGGTTTGAGAAGCTGACGGCCAGGGCGAAGGCCAAGGAGAAGGAAAACTGAATTCCCTGAAGCTGAGCCACTGAGCCCTGGACAGTGTTTCCTCTTCCCTCCTGAAGACTATAAACATATAAAATTGTTGAACATTTATTTAGTGCAGCACATTTATCTCATCTGTATTTGGGGTTCTGTTGTGCTTGTTTATTTGCAAGCCCTGGAGAATTGAGATTTCGTGGCACCAATGTTAATTACGAGTCAATTTTGGTAATCGCTCAAGAAGTGCTTGTAGTCCCATCCAGACGTGGAATGAAATCGCACCGTGTCACTCTGACAGCCAGGCTCCACGAAGCAATCACCATCCTCACACAGAATATTCAAAGTAATTCCCTGGAGTGCAATGTAAGGGGAAAAAAGCCACCACAACAGACACTGTAATTTGCTGTTGGACTTACACAAAGTGGGAAATGAGCAGAGCTTCAGAAACATCTTATTTTATGTGAGTCTCGATGACATGAGGAGCGCCGGGCAGCGGTGCAGCTGTGCGGAGGAGCCCGGCCCTGGCACACGCACGTGTCATCCACATGTCCTGGGCCAGCAGCTCTCCAGGCCAGGCACAGGCTGCAGGACACTTCTCTGGGTCCTTCCACTGCGGCACGTCCTGAAGCCCATTATATGGTTAATATCTGCAAAGCCTGCGATTTCATTGTTTGATATAATTTTATTCATTAAAGCTGCCTCATTGCATAAAGGTCTTGGTATTTAATATTTAATAGCATAAATCCCACGTGAGTCCTAGGCAGAGGATGGAAATTACATTTTAAATTAAGGAGTGCTCAAAGCCTGCTCTTGTTTCTTTCTGCACTGAAAGGCCAACAGCCATTTTCAAGCACAATACAGCCTCCAGAGCCGGTGACTGGGTTCTCTTTCAAAATGGCAAGTTGTCCTCGGAAGATACGTGGTATTAACTATTCATGTGCTGAAACGGAGCAGGTAGGAAGCCCGCTCCTGGTGGCATTGATGATGTGAAGATGCTGGTCCAAGCCCTGCAGCTGGGGTTTCTCCCCAGAGCCATGCTGCACAGGGGATGGTGTCACACACTGTGTGATGTGGCTTTGTGGGACATGGCCCATTGCAGAGGTGCCGGTTACTGTCACCCCAGGAGCCCATCAGGAGGATATCGGTGTGGCCGCAGCCCCTGCCCAGGGGTCTGGGCAGAGCCGGGCGCCTTCTTGGTGGAGTCTGGGCAGCAGTGAGGGTCCTTGAGTGCCGCAGGGATGGTTATCGTGGCATTGCCCTCCTGCAGGTGGGAGCAGCCAGCTCGGCCTCACACCCCACCAGTGCTTTTGAGCAAATGACTTACCATGAGGTGAACGAAACATGTTTCAACAGACTTGTGGCTATTGCCATTGAGGGCCAGGGAGCTCCTGGCACTGTGGCTTTCGGGTAACACGGTCCAGCTCTGCAGCAAACGTTCAGCCATTACAAGTATTTTAATGTACATGACTCTGGTGGAGGTACTCAGCTTGCTCTGTTTTGGGGAACAGGTGAAACATCAGCACTGAAGTATGCTGTTTGTTCTGAAAACATGGGTCAACGTTCTTCCTTCTCCTCTCTAGGTGAAGGCAGTTGCCTCCAGCTTGGTGCCCTGTGCCCTGGTCATTTCAGCACGACGCTGGGATCCACGCAGTCATTTGTTGCTCCTGACCCCGAAGAGTCGTCCATCGAAGCCATACACTTACAAATTAAACAAATGCTATTTTAAAGCCCAGCCTGGCAAACACTGAGCTTGGTACTTACCGCTAGGATTATCCTAAGTGCCTTCAAGACCACTTCCTGAGTAAGCTTTATTTATGTATGTGAATAACTGTTTCTGTCCAGGCCAGGCAGAATTCCTCCTCTTAGTCTCAGAGGCGGGGAGGAGAGGCAGGACTGGCTGTACTCTTTCTGTGCTGCTTTGAAAGCCTGAAATGCTCCAAACGGAAGGTCAGACAAAGCGTTTTTTCACATTAATTCCTTTGAGTGGCGTTTAGATTTAGACCGAACCAACTGTGCTACGAACTATCACTACAAAGCAGAGTCAGTGCTGGGAAGTTTTGCGCTTGCACAGTTTGTAGCTCTGGTGCTACAGAGACCTTTTAAGAGCACGGGAACTGCAGGAGAGAATTACCTTGATGTACCGTGGGGCCTCTTTCTGCTGTGGCTCTGCCACCCCCTCCAGCAGTGGGCAGTTAACCACACGGTGCTCCTGCTCCATGGGCGCTGCTGGCAGGTTACGGCGCCGGCGAGCTCATGTACCGGAACCCTTGGAAAGGCAACAGGATGCAGCGGCGGGAGAGCAAAGCTGCAGCGAAGGCCGTGGCAAGTGCAGGGAATGCAGCATGTTCTGTGGCAGCAAAGGCCCCTCTGCCCCTTTCCCAAACCCCTCCAGAGGTGGGGACATTGGCCTCAAGTGTCCTTCCTGGGAAAACCACTGTGAAGCACCACGGATGATTATAGCTGTGGCTGCAGAATGCTCATCTTGCAAACACTTCATGTAGCAAAGTGATGGTAATTTCTTTACTTTCTCTCTGACGAGTTTTAGCACAGATTATTTCCTTTTTGTGTTCCCACTGCGATAAGGTTTGAGATGGAATCTCACCTCATTTTTTTGTTCTTGAGACATAGCAGCCAGGAATGTGTTCAACTTGTCACACAGCTTATAGACCCACACCACAGCTAGCAACAGGCAGTGTCCCCGAGATGTAATTTCCTACAGCCGCAGTGAAATTGGTGTATAAATACATATACACATATATAACATTTCAGATTATGTAATTCCACCATCTGCTGCTTCACATAAACAGTGCTTATATTCCACCTCGGCTCCCTTGCTCCCCACAGGAGTCATAACGTGTGCGGCACGGGGCACCTGAGGAGGGGGGACTGTACTTTTGCTCTCTAACTGACTACTCCTTCCTTCAGGGGAGGGTAGAGGTGGAGAACTTGCACCACATATTGTACCATTGCCCGTTTGTTTCCCACTTACTGTCTTTGTTCTTACGTGAGCAGACCAGGCAGATTGTGTTTACTTTGAGAAGCAACTTTGCTGCAGGGTCAAGTGGAAAGAGGAGATTGGCAGGAAAGGAGCAAATCTTCCTTAAACAAAAATGCCTGCAATAATTAGCAAATGTGGCAAGGAAGAGCTGATAAACAAGGGAAAGGTGAGAAGCGAGAGGGAGGCTGCAGGGCATTTAATTAGGATGGTAAATGAAAAGCAAACCGGAATTGCTGCAAGCAGTCAGCAGATGGAGGGTATTCTGGGCCATGGCATTTGTTCAAGCAGCAACTGAAAGCGAGAAACAAGAAACGCATGGATTCAGGGACCAGTTCTGCAAGGAGCTGATGGTTTACTTTTCAGAAGCAAGCCCTGAGGAAGGCAAGGCAGCACTTACGGGGTTTTGCCTGCACCTGTGTTTCTGTTGTGGTGCTGGGGGAGCCTAAACCCAGGCAGACCTGCTTTCAAACCTGGAGACCCCACACCCGGCCCTGCTCTTCAGCCACAGGTGCAGCACAGATTGAATGAACATTCACTGTTCAGCACAGCATAGGTGGGATCCAGCCTGGATCCCGGTTGGAGACGAGCCCTGCCGCGGGTCATTCCCCGCTACCTCCACGCCCAGAGCCTCTGGGTGCTCTGCTGAGACCTCGGCTCCTCCATGGCCCAGCAGCTGGGAGGCAGCTCTGGAGGCTGAGGGGGGGTCAGGTGGGTTCAATCTGGGGTAATTGGCTCAGGTGGGGCAGGAGGTGGATAAAAGCTTGGGGGGTGGCTCACCCTTGCTTTTTGTGCTGGGTTCCCGTGGCTGTGGCAGCTCTGAGTGGTTGCCGTGGGAAGCTGGGTGTGTATTGATGGGGGCTCTGCTTCAGAGTGTAGGGGGGTGGCATCAGCTAAAGCTCTCCAGGAAGGTTCAGCCCTGGGCTGTCTCCAGAGCTTTCTTCTTCCTAACCCCAGGAGAAGACCTGCCTTAATGACTGTGTCGTCAACCCAGTTTATCTTCTTTCCAAGACCGAAGCTTACTTTGCTCCTTGGGGTAGGCTGCTTTATGGTTATTGTCAGGGGTTCTGGGGGGAGGAAGGGGCTGGAAGTGCTCCATGGAGGCAGGACTGGCTTCCATATGTTCAGCTCTTGGTGGGGTTATTTTTGATGAGGAGCAAGGGACTGATACATGTTAGGAGGAGGTGATGAATTTCCCGGCATGTCTGAGCACTGGGGGTTCTCTCACAGCAGGATGATGGTGATTGATTTTTCTTTATGTCTTTTTTCCCTTTCAGACCTGCACCAGAGGGATTTCCAGATGCCGATTACAGCCACAGGTAAGGGTGGCACTGGCTCGCTGTGACAGGCCTTCCCACCCCCTGTCCCTGCTGGTTTAGAATGTAATGGCTTGCTGAGGACACGCTGTCAGGATGATGGAGATGGTGAGATTATTAGATCAGGACAGCTTCTACTTGCTAAATTGCTTTAATCTCATAGGAGGCCATATTAGCTTGTGTTGGCCGCCCCTTTGGAGGGGTTAGAGGAGAAAGCAAAGTAACAGAGAGCAAGGAGTGGGACTGCAAAAACACAGCAGCATTTGCTTTCCTGAGGAGCTGGGACAGAGCCCAGGAAGGAAGATGGGAATTGCACCTCACTTTACTGGTGCTGCTGGCATGGTGCCGGTCAGAGAGGGGCAGAGGATGGGTTTAGTTGGTCCCAGCACATGCTGGTTCCAGAGCACTGTTATTAGCTTTGGTGTGTGCGAAGCACAGCACATCTGGTGTCTTGTCCCTTGCTGGCCATGGAAATGATGAACTTATTCTGTGTCAGGCTGCTCTTTGCTGTACTCGGTTATGTGGGTTTATATCCTGCACCAGGGAGAAGAGGGCTGCAGCATGCGGGGTGGCACTTGGATCCTCAACTTGAGTATCGTTTCTCTGGAAACTAGACTGCAGTTGCAATTTATATAAAATTGCTCTTTTCCAAAAGAAATGATGAAACTGGTTTGGATTAATTACAGTCGTTCAAGTGTCTGTGGCATGACAGTGTGACTTGAAATCCCATGCACCCCATTTGTTGTTAGCTGGGGAGCTGGAGGGGGGGAGAAAATACCAAGAGCAGCAGAAATTAGGGAGGAAAGTGCTGAAAAGGGAACAAAGCAGAACAGGAGAAGGGAAAGATGTGCTTCAGAAGCAACCAGTACAGTGAATGCAGCTGTCCTCTGACAGCATCCATTATGAGCGGGAAGGCACATACTGCCATTCCCAAAATGAAGTAGGAAATGGTCTGTGAGCTATTGGTGATTTCTGTTATGTTTATTAGTTGCTTGCTGAATTGCATTCTCCTGCTGGATGTCACAGCAAAAAGGATGGAAGGAAGGGCTGTAATATGATTGTGAGCATCTAAGACGCGATTGCTGTGCTAGCATGTAAGAAGGGTTTGCTGGAAGAAAGAAGTGCCAATGAACTGCTGGCAGTTGGGATGTGTCCCATTGGGATGATGAGGGACATGCAAAAGCACAGTGACTTGGTGGCTGTTTTTATCCAATTTAGACTTGGTGTGCACTGAAGCCTTCCAGTATGGTTTCCCTGAAATCCAGCATGATTTCCAGGTTTTCTGAATTACCACTGTCTCTTGTCAGTAGGTCCAGCTGTGCTGTCCCATCTCTTCCTTCTCCCTAGTGTCTATGCAGCTGATAAAAAACTAACCCAAACAACCCACAAACCCCACAAAATTCCACCAAAAATAAGCCACACAACACAGAGTAACCTTCTAGAATGAAAGGTGTTGATCAAGATGAATTTATTAAAGAGATCTTTGCAGCCAAATGAGCTGATTACCAGTAGGAAGAAACTTAGTTTATTATCTGATTTTTAAAAGCTTGAATAATTTTAGCCATTGCCTTTATTGTCAGCCAAAGAACTATTTCAATTATTATCTCTAATAACTTTGGAGGACATCTTTAAAGTTCTTTTCCATGAATCCTACTTCAAATGCTACTGCAGAGATGAAAGGAACAAGCTTAACTCAATGAATAACTGATAAACCAGAAATATCACTGCCTCGCCTCGAAACATCACAGATCAGAGCTCGTCCCGTGAATACAATCACAGTGTGTGCTATCTCTGGTCTTTATTGGGAGCGAAGCTCTTTTATGATATTCTGTCATTTATGACAGTTCCTCCAGAGAGTTCATTAGGATGAACATTAATGTGGCTGAATCTAGGAAACTGCTTTTCCTGACATAATGCCAACATACATTATAGCACAGTGCCAGTGCAGTGGGGGAGCTTTATGGTTGTTTAATGCGTGTGTGTGTTGCAAACTGCATCACTTTTACCTCCTTCTGTAAAGCAGTATCCTGTTCTCTGGATTGCCACCATGATAAATGCGTGCAATGGGGAGCCTGAACAGCTGTTTTGTTCAGCAGTTAACTGTGATGATTATGTATTCATAGGGTAGAGTTTCCAGCACTGGAGAGCTGCAATCAATCTATACTGTGCTTCAAACCATCCGAGGGAGCACTTGGGTTTCCCCTGGCTTTCCTGGTGTTTCTCAGTGTTCCTTGTATGTAAAAATCTGTATTGGGAGTTAAGGCTGTGCCTGGGAGCCTGCTACCGGTGTGGGCATTGCCTCCGTTAGCTGGAATGAGCCACATCTGCCAGTGGGGAGCAGAGCTGCAGTAGAGCCAGATCTGCTCTGTCTGCCAGCAGCTGCCTGCCCCGGTGGAGGATGGACGGGATCCAAGGAATCCAAGTTGGGAAACTCAGCTGACAGACAGGAGTATGAGCTGGGCTCGGTGTTAGGTGAACTTGGAGCCCCAGGAACATCCACTCAAGACTTATACAGTTTGGATCAAAAAGCAAGTTCTGAACTGCTGATGGCTGCTGAGAAGCTGGGATCCTGATAGCTGTGTGGTGGGAGGAGATCTAGTGCAGCAAGTCACATAGGGCTGCCCAAGAAATGGGATTGGAATTTGGAACAGGGAGAGAAAACTGAGTCCTGCTGCGAGGTGTGAACCTGGGGCAGTGAGATCATCCCTGACCGAGATCACAGGCAGCTTGTGAGGACAGGCCCCTCTTTGAAGCGATTGTGGTTTGAAAGGAGGCCATGCAGCTGGGAAACTGGAATGTTAATAGATGTGGAAGTGAAAACCAGGGAGACATGGCTCTTCTGCCTGTACTGGGCAGAGCTGGGAGAGAAACTGGCTTGTCTTTGTCCCAAGGCATCTCCTGACATCTCCCTGTGAGCCAAGGTAACAGCTGACTGCCTACAGTGCCTATCAGGTCTGATGTCAGGAAGAGGCAGCCGGGTTATGACTCTATTCTTAATAATTAGGAAGATTGGTCTCGGACTGCAGAGAGGTTTCCAAATGGTTTTCAACAGCTAGTTATTTCCTTGAACAGCCTGGATTAGTATCCTATACAGCTGATAATATGCCGGAGTGACTGGGCTGATTGATGGTAATTTCAGGACATGACTGGGAGTTCAATTAACTTTAAACTGTTTGTTTAAACATTTATGAGAGTTGGGTTCATGGGGTTTAGCAGCCTTGAAATGTTCCAAACTGGAACAAAACAACAAAACCCCCAGATTTACTGGGCTATTAATGTTCTTAAAAGATGCTGCTTTGCTGCAGCAAAATCATTCTGTTCAACTAAATCAGTGCCTCATTCGATTGTATTTTACATAAATATCTGTGCAGCACACGGTACTATTTTGTACTGGCTTGTGTTCTCTAATGGTCTGAATGATAACTAACAGCACAACTTCAAAGTAAGAAGCTGTTTCAAAGCCAACCCCCTCCAGTTCTCCTCTTCAGTAAAGTCAACCCAGAACCATTTGACAGACTCAAGGTGCTGCATTTTGAGGGTTTTCTTGAAACACGTTTTTTCATCAGCGCTAGCCCTTGTGCCAGTAGCAGAGTCTCGTTTCCAGCGAGACACCACTTTCCAGCAGAAAAACATTGCTTTCCGTGGCCGATGAGCCGTGGGTTGCTTGTCCCAGTGCTGACACATGGGCTGTGCGGGTTCTGGTGCATGCAGTGTCACGGCAGGCGCAGCCCAGTGTGGCCATCGCTGTGCAGGGTGTCCTGTGGGGTGTGTCCTGCATCCCAGGCAGTGGGGAATGTCCTCAGCTTTGGGGTAGCGGCTCCCGCCTATCTCCCACTGCCCGTGCCGGGCAGCAGATGGCCCGCGGTTTGGGGGTGGCGTCTCCTGCCTATCTCCCACTGCCAGTGCCGGGCAGCAGTGGCACTGGGGACACGTGCAGTTCACACGCTCTGTGCCATGCTGGGGGGAAGAGGCAGGTAGAAGCCCGTGTTCCAGTGCCAGCACTGTCTGCAGCCTGAGTCTGCTGCCTCTGGGTCACCAGGGGTGGGGAAGAGGGAGCAAGAGGAGAAAGAAAAGCATAGAGAAAGGGTATCAGTTAATTGGTGAAAGCATCTCTCTGGTTGACTGTATTTGCTTTGACAAGAGCCTCCCCTTCCTCCCCAGAGTGCTCTGGCAAGTGAAACTCTCGCAAATAAAGCGGAGGCTCTGCTGAATGCACAGCCATGCATAATTTAGTGATGCCAGAGCCTTCTGCACGTCTCATCACAAACTTGCATTCAGTGAGTGCTAACACAACTCTTTTGTGGATAGGGATTTCTGTGTGTTTCTTCTTTTTTTGGTGGGATTTGGACATCAGACCCCTGCCAAGAATTAGAAATTGACCTTTGGGAAGCTTGTTAGCAGGGCTAATGCTTAACAGACACGTCCATTCATTCAGAAACACATGTAAAATAAAGAAATGTTTGTGAATTCTTGAGTGGGATGACTTTGAAGGAGAGTATGAATAAATAATGGCAGATTCTGCTTTCCTTGAATTCACGCTTTTCACCCATAAGTCATAAAAACAAACTTGATGTTGGAGAAAATAGCTCAAGGGGGAAAGGAGGGGGGAAAACCACAGACGGCTCCTTCATTCTAAGGAGGAAAAAGAAGTTCTGTGTCTGGATGAGGTGTTTGAGTGGAAAAAGCCATAACTGTAACTTGTGTCTGTCCCCATCAGGTGCAAGTGGAAGACAAAAAATGATTAAAACTAGTGTTAATATTTACTTGGACTAATAGAATGTTGTGCAACAACACCTGAATTAAAACCAGGATTGTAATTAGTAGGTGGTTCATCTTGTTCTAACAATGCAGAGTAATTAATTCTTCTTTTTCACTCCACAAATAGTAATTAAAGAGAAATATTACACAGCTGCACCTGGGTTTCATTATACAGTTGCCACAGTGAGTAAACCAAATCTTTTATTGATGTGAGCAGCCATAAGTCTGAAAACCGAGTGAAGAGCATGAAAACCCCTGCGAGGTTCCCCAGAGACTGTGAGAAATGGAATTTATGAGAACATATGGTGGCACATACTGAGCACCAGCAGCTCCTCCGGCAGCTCCAGTGAGCCCCAGTTTCTCTTTGGCTTTCAGCTTTTCTGGGTGTTCTCACCTTGGCTGGTTATTCTTCTCCTTCCTTTAGTAAATATCTTGTGACAGGGAGTCAGCGTGAAGTGGCATAAACAGACTGTTGCGTGTTGTTTCCCATCCACCTTTCTCAGTGCTTTCACTTGATAAGGTATCTTTTTTATTCTAATGGCAGCATGGAGACGGCTTCTTTCTTGTGTCCATGCTTATTTGTGAGGTTGTGGGAGGCAGTGGGAGAAGTGAGGAGCAGGTTCAGGTTACTGCCTTCTCCAGAACACGTGATGCTTTGCAGCAGCAAGTAACAGAAAGGTATTCAAGGGCAGAACAGAGCAATCGTAGTCAAAAATGTATTGCTTGTTATGATGGAAAGAACCTTAAAGTCGGAGATTTGGAGAGTTGAAAGTGCAAAAGGTGAACTTCTGAAGGAGGTTATCACTGGGGATGGGGCGGATGCCCTTCAGCACATATAAAATATTCCCTTGAATGTTAATTTGAGAGCAAGGAAAGGGAAAAGCAACTCTTGTTTTAAATAACAGCCATAATGAGTAGGGGTGTTTGTACTGGGTGGGTGACCATGCGCTTGCTTTGAAAGAATATGAAAGACATCGTTTCAGCAGATGCCAACATGTGAGCGCTGGTCTGTGAGCCAGTCTGCCTGGCCAAGCCTCCTCAGCGCCTGTGGGTGCTCTCCTGATCTGTCCTTATCTCTGGGAGCGTTAGTGGTATTCTGGGAAGTTGCTAAAATGGGAAGAGTCTCCTTGTGTCTCACAGCCCCATTGTACCAATCACAGCATGAGTAACATATGAGCTAAGCCCTGAGCGAGCCCCTGGTCCTGGGTTTAGTCAACTCAGACGTGAGCGAAGGAGGAAAATAACATTAGAGGCAAGCACAGCCACAGCTCCTCTGCGGGGAAAAGTGGGTCATTGTGAAGCAACAGACAGCCAAAACAAAACCAGATAAACAGAAAAAGGAGAAGATGGGATTAGGGTAAAAGCTGTTTTACCACGTCCCAGCTGAACACTGGGGATGGTTCCAGGAGCGCTCTGCGTGTCCCTGGAAAATGCTTACCTGATTTATTATTTACTAACAAATCCCAGTCAGCCAAGTGCAACCCAGTCCTCCACCCTGGTGCGTGTTACTGCAGTGCAAACCTCGTCACTGGTTGGGAAAAGCTGATGCCAGAATGGTTTGCCTTAGGAAAAAACCATTCCCACTACATGGGATAGCTGCTCCCTCAGCACAAGGGCAGGCATGGGGGGAGGCACCAGCCGGAGCCTCAGGCTGCAGCGTGGGGAGGGTTGGTCTCTTCTGCAGCAGGGTTGCAGGCTCCTTTTTTCCTACCTCTCCCTTTGGTGAGAAGACAAAAGTGTGGCAGACCCTATGATGGCATCCCCAGGACGCCAGGCATTGGGGACATCTGGGTTTGCCCATGCAGGAATCCCGTTGAGGCAGCTCTGTTATCACACAGCACTTTGCTACCCTAGATCTCTGTGGTTTGTAAAGAGGACAGGGAGGTGCACTGTGCCTTACAGCAGAGGCCTTGGGAGCTGGGTTAAGGTGGAAAGTCACAGTGTGGACCTAAGCCCAAATGGGGCATGAAGGATGTCCACATGGCATGGGAGGGTTTGGTTTGCCTGGATTTCCACGTTTAACTTGCCTCCCCTGGTTTCCTGGCTTTTGCGGTTTTGTCGTTGCATGTTTGTCTCCTAGTTTTATACTTGTCCTCAGTAACCTGACCTAGTTTCCACTTTTTGTGTACTTCATCCCTATGGCAAAGCCCAGAGTCTGCAAGACATCAAAGATGGTGCATATCCTCTTCCAAATGTGTCATGAAATGAGTGTCTGGAGGCGAATGATAATTTCCACAAAGACCATGAAAGGTTGAGCAAATCCCCGCTTCAGATGGCAGCAACCCTCACTCTGCAGCAATTGCTCTCTTTGGCTACTCTGCACAGCTCCAGCGGCTTCTGCTCCCGTAGTCTTTCTGAATCTCTTGCCAATGGTCACAGTGTGTCTGATCACGTTGTTGTTTTGCAAGGGGAAACATGGACGAGACACTTTGTGTCCAGTGGTGGCGGCAGCCCGTGGCGGTGTGTGCTGCTCCAGCTTTGTCCCTGTCCCACAGGCACAGATCCTGCAGTAGGAGAGGTGGGTGCAGGGCCCTTGGTGCTCCCCTGCCCAACATGAAACGTGTTTTAATGGCTGGGTCCAGAGGGGCAACGTTAAGGGTCAAATGAGGAACAGGAAATTTAATTCCATTGGCAGACTCGTTGCGTATCTGCTGTTATTTAGGGGGAAAAAAAGCCCAAGGAGAGATTCTCCATCCTGAAGCAGTTATATGTTTTATCTGTTGCGAGAAAATCTGGTGTGTAAGAGCATGTCAATTACTGATCTGCTGGGTAGCTCTGAGCCTGGCAAAAGAGACTCTATCAAAAAACCAAAAAGCCAAAGATGTGCATCATTGGCTGCTTCACACCCTCTTCTGCAGGCCCCTGACTCCTTAGGAAAGAAAACACATTGTGTAATGTACTTAAAGCTACCACAGTTAAAGTGAAGTGCAATACCTCTAGTGTCATGCTCCTGTGTGTAATTGGGATGCTCTGCATCTCCTAGCCACTACCCAGGGATGGCTCGGTATGAAGTCAGGCTGAGGACTGGAGAGTTGACTTTGTGCAACTTCTGCAGCTTTTTTCCTTTTCTTCTTAGTTTAAGTATTTTCCTGCCAGAAAATCCCGTGGAGTGAATGGCTGCAGTGCTCAGTCATTTCTGGCTCTGCGGATGCTGAGCTGCTCCATCTTATCAGAGGGGATGTCATTAGGGAAATTTTGAGGGTTTTTCTTTTAATTAAAGGAGGTCTCACACTTGGTCAAGCTCCAGCTGCTAATTCCCAGCTGCCATCGTGGTGTTTGTTTAATGAGGTTTAATGAGGAATTATCTGCATGACTGGAGAGCTGGGAGATGGGCTCTGCCAGCACAGGCAGGGCAAGAGCTGTGCCGGGGTAGATCAGCATCGCTGCCAGGGCAGTCCTGCACCTTCCACTGCCTGATGAGGGTAGGTTAGAGAGTGGGAGAGGGCAGCAGCAATCCTGGTCTATGGAATGTCTTCCTGGGCTCTGAGCTGCCAGTTAAACAATGCTATTGGTGCTGATGTCTGCCCCCAGACCTCTTCCTGTCCAAGGTGCACTGTTCACCTTGCTCCCACTCCTCAAGACAAACCCCAGCCCTAGACATGCTCTGCTGTACTTCACGCTTGTGCCGTAGTTTGTACTCAACTTTTTGCTTTTACCAAATTGATTCTTAGGGGTTTTGCTTGTCCATCTTCTGGGGAACTAAATCAATGTGAATTGCCAGGCATGTTCCTGTATGTTTGATTCATTTGTAGACATTAAGGTTCCCATCAAAAATGTATGCGTTATGACCAACTGTAATTCAGTTAATCAGAAAGATAGACATCGTTATATTAGCTTAGCAAATTGGTATTATGAAGGGGAAAAATCCCCTGATGGAGATAAAGCAGTTCTCAGACACTAGTCATCATCTTGCTGACCTTCAAATGAGTTTGGAGTCGTAGCCTATTATCAGCCCAGCATGAACAAAATATCAAAGACTTCTCTTAGCATCAGATGGAATTAATGATTATTTAGCAAGGAACAATACAAGGATTTTTTTTTTTCTTTGTAGGACGTAAGAATGAGTCATTTGTAAAATAAAGATTAGAATTAGAAAATTCAGTGTAGTTTGTTATAATAGATTTACAATTTAAAAACTCAGCATTCAACCTTCTCTTTCATGATGCACATGAACGAAGCGAGTAACTGGTTGTAGTAGTGATGAAACACGCCAGATGCGGGTGACATGATGCCCCTTGTGCTGCCCTGGTGCATCGGGCTGCGAGGCGGGAGCTCCGCGGTGGGGTGAAGGCTCGGGGGCTCCGCGGCCTGTGCTCCAGCAGCAGGACTGGCTGCTCCAGCACCGCCTGAAGCTGTGATCGGGAGCGGCGATGCCGTGGCCCTTGGGAGCTTGCCAGAGCACTTCCCACTTGAGCAGGGCTGGGTGTCGGGTGCTAGCAGAGGTTTGTGCCCCAGCGAGCAGGAACTCGGAGCTGTTTTCCCGACACATGCATTACACACCAGCAGCAGCGTGGATGCAGGGCTCAGGATTCCCTTCCATACTCCAGCGTGAGATTTGGCTTAAGGAGCAGCAGCGACATGAGCCAATGTGGAGTAATGAGCAGTTGGTTGCAGTGCTCAAAATATGGATCGGTTTTGGGTGTAGTGGGTGGGGAGGGATGTGTCTGTCTGTGTGTATGTGTGTGCACGCACATGTATGGAAGACGAGGTTCAGGACTGACCCGAGGTGATGCCTCATAATCAGCTTTATATTTTACTGGATCGACGAAATGGAAAATTGATGAGTTTAAACCCCATTTTTAAGCTTGTATCTGAGCAGAATGCTGGATCCGCTTGATAATATACTTGATGTATTGAGTTTGCCCAGACGTTCATTCTCTGATGTCTGAACGTATATTTTGACTTGAAATCCTCTCCAATAAATTCAAAGCACTAAAACTATAATAGGGCCCCAGAGCAACCTCCAGTTTCTTGAACTAAAACTTATGTTTTCAGAGATTTTTGGAAGGTATCGATCTTCAGTGTGTTTAATGATCATTATTAACCTCAGAATTATGTAGGGGGAAAAATGAGAAATGAAAGGGCTGTTTAGAGGCACAGGAATTTAAGCATAATCCTTCTTTGTAAATGCCAGTGTGCTGGAAACATCACAGCAGTGAGAGCCAGGACCGCCGGGGGGCTGCATCCTCCCTTGAGGAGGTTTTAGCGCCTGGAAAGGTATCAATCCATTAAAAATCTCATAATCAAAGGTGAAAAATGTGGAGAAGATCTGACCTGTTAATAAAGGATTTAGTCAAACATTTAGGTAAATATTTATTCTGTGCTATACCATTAGCTCTTCCAGTTAATCTGCTTTCTCTGCTAATGGCTCTGAGCAAAATACATTCCCAGAGTAGTTTACAATAAAAATTAGTGCTGTATGTGGCCTATTACTCTTCTTCCATGAATGATTAAAAAGGGATAGATGCAAAAATCTATTTCTGAGTGGGCTTTTTTCCCCTCACTACTGATGGTTCTTTTCTCTGTGGAGAGCAAAACAACTAAAAGGCAGCAGGAATTAGGAATGGCCATTTCTGGGAAGTCTGCTTGGGTTGCTTCTCATTTTGCAGGGCAACTTTCATTTGCAAATGGGAAATCTTAAGAATTTTAAATGTCACTTAGAGCATCTGCAGTTGCCCTGTGGAAGAGTTTGTTCACTGTCAGCCTTTGTAAGCGTATCAGCACGGATTTTTCTTACTCCTGGGAAATCTTGTCCAATTCTAACACGTTCCAGAGTGGTTGGCAGAGGGGCAGCTTCACGTTAAACACGAGAATGTGCTATTGCATGTGACGCTTTTCACAAACATTGTGCTTGGAGTAGTTTGAATATTGAATGCAATCGATGGGCCCTTCAGCACAGGCGATAAACCTGGTTCATGCCACAAGTGCAGTTACTGCCAGTAGAGCACCTCCTGGGCGAGGTTCTGCTGAGGACCAGCTCCAGGCTTCTGCATATGAGCAAGACGCTGCTGCTTCGCTTTGCATGTGAGGAGGAGCTGCAGTACTGGACACTGTCTGTGGCCTGTGCTCAGATGCTGTATGAAGCAAATATTAACAGCCCTCCTGATCCGTGAACAGCTCAGAGCAACCCTGGAGATTAAACTTACCCAGGGCCAGCGTAAACCCCGTTTGTCTTCCAGATCTGAGTCAGCTGGGTACCGGCTGAATGGGGGTAAGTATCTCTAGAAGTGCTGAGATTTAACTCCCTGCACCACAGAGCTCTGCGGGACCC
>NW_009915769.1:0-996 GCF_000696875.1 Nestor notabilis | reverse complement strand
ACGTGGACACTGAACCATTGACCACAACTCTATGTAGGCGGCCGTCCAGCCAGTTCTTTATCCACTGAGTGGTCCATCCATCAAATTAATGTCTCCAATTTAGAGACAAGGATGTCGTGTGGGACAGTGTCGAATGCCTTGCACAAGTCCAGGTAGGTGACGTCAACTGCTGTGCTGCTGTCCATCAGTCCCATAGCCCCATCATAGAAGGCCACCAAATTGGTAAGGCAGGATTTCCCCTTAGTGGAACCATGCTGGTTTTCACCAACCACATGAACTAAAATAGAGAACAATAGTAGTAATAATAATAATAGCATGGAAATCTCCAGGTGTTAAGACCAAAGACTGATGCTCATACTATTCAATGTTCCTCTAAGCTGCTTTTCATTCTAAAGGTAAGAAAGTTCACCATCAGACCTTCAGCAAAAAAGGAATTTACAGCAGCTTTTGGGAGGAGAACTTTACCACTCACATGAAATCATCCCCTATATCACCACAGGTCTTCTGAGGTTGATACACTGGCCACACTTAGGTTTCCTCAAGAGGGCAAATAATTTGCTACAAAAAAACCAGCAATCCCAGATCTCTAGGTGGAAAAAACCAACCAAACAAACAAAACCCAACCAAACAAAAAACCCCACAACCAAAAATCTCAGGAGACCAGATCAAGAAATTGACGCATGACAAAATGAGACTATACCAAGAAATAAGGTGCTGCGTTAAACCAAAGATAGAGAAAGGCTTGTTTCACTTTCTGCCTCTATTTCAAACATCCTTGACCATCCTGGAAACATCCCTCTGTAACAGCAGGCATGATGCAGCAGCGATTTGGCAGGGCAGCTCTTCTGGACATCAAAGGGAAGCAAGAGGTACAGGCCGAACGGGTGGGTCAATCACCCCTAAGTCAGACCCAGACCATGTCCCTTTCCTGAAGTGACACCTGGATTTCTCCATCGATTAAAGAAAGTACTGTCGTGGTTCAAGCCCAGCCGGCAA
>NW_009915768.1:15000-28330 GCF_000696875.1 Nestor notabilis | reverse complement strand
AAATTATATTGTTATAATAATATAACAATAGGAAAGAGACATGCTGACTAAATGCTGAATCTATTGCAATTCCCAAGTCAAATCTGGAAAACTGTATGCATTTCAGGTTTTGAGAGTAGTTTTTTTAAGATATAGTTCTGAATCCAACAGCCTGTGTTCAGGATCCTGAATTGGTAAATTAAACTCTCTATTGACATTTTTTAGGCAAAAATGGAAGATAAATTGATTTCCTTAGATGCTGGTATTCTGTAAGATTGAACATCCCCAAAGAGATTTCAAATGGAGCCTGTCGTCTTACTAATTTGCACACCATGCTTTTTTTCTTTTTCTTTTTTCTTCTTGATTAAAACCTTAGTAAGGAGCTGCTCAAACCTTGGGAGTTGCTAGGCATAACTGTAGGCCAGCATGTGCCAAATATGCCACAGCACGAAATCTTTAGTTGTCAACCAGCATACTGTGTGTAAGCAATTGCCAAACCTCTTCTCCCCCTACCTCCTAGGACTTTTGTTATTGAATTGCTACATAGTGTATCTTAGCCTAATTGAACTCATTACTTAAGGGACTACTCTGTCTACACAACTATTCAGGAAATATTATTCCTGAATAAACATGTATATTCTTATGCTGGAACAAGAATGGGCAAGATAATATACCTAGATGAAATTAGTGAATAAACAGATCCTAAAAGATGCCCTGCCAGCTTCTCTGAATCTAGAGAAGCCACTCAGAATACCTACAAGGAGCAATTATCTTTTCACACTAAGTGTTCGTGGAAGAAGCCCAGCTTCCCAGGAGCATGAGACATGAATTCTGAAACCACGAAAGAGAAGTCAAATTCTTAATGACAAGAGAGACATGCGCTGAAAGGAATGGTCTGACAAAGAGTTAATTCTGATTACTTTAAAAATGCAGCTACGCAAAGGCATGGTGGAAAATGACTCCACCTAAAAGCACAATTCACGATAGAAATATCTGCCCTCACAGGCTTTGCTGGTCATCTTAGACTGACCAGGTCTGGGGCAGGAGGCCAGGGGCTGCCCCATCAGCCAGCAGTTTTGGCATGGGCTGAGGGAACATGCTTCCAGACAACAGCTAGGCTACAAGGGCCAATCCCAATATTCACTTTGGATGTAACTGTCCTTTTTCAAGGGAGTGAAAGGGCTTGAAATGGTATGGATGAACTTCTGCTAGGCCAGGTGGCCTCCAGAATGGTCGCAGGCCTGTTACATGAAGTCGTATAGATATACCTTGATAATAGCATGTTTGTTCCAGTAGGTACTATGATTGTAACAGAAAAAACGCACTGAAAAATTTACAGTTTAAGAAAAAAACATTTTGCTCTGATGGAAAAGGGATGATATAATTTCCGTGGCCATTTGATTTTGCTCATACCGGTGTATATCAGGAATGATTTTGTAGAAATTAGAATATCTGTGCTGCGTAGAAGAGATTAGAATGAGGCCTTTTATAGCTGCAATTATCAGTATGTGTTAAGTGTCATTTTCATTCCTGTTTTGGAGCCCTATGATAAGCTTTAGTAACACTAAAATATTCAATTTTTTCTAAGACATGGCATAGGGGTAAGCCGGAAATGCACTTCGGATATTCACACACACAAACTAGACAATCCTTCTGGTTTCAAGAGATCCCCCACCTTAAGAACAGAATTTGTCAAATCAGAATAAGCATTTCCTGAGCTGATGAGAAAATCTAACAAGAAACTGCACTCGGGCACACTGCTCAGCTTCCCTCGGATGCTGTTGTTGACTTCAGGGAAGTGAATCCTTGTGAAAATAAGTTTGTGACTATTAGCGAAATCTGTTGTGTTGGTTGTGTAGGAGTATGGTTCTGTTCCTTTATTACTTATATTTCTAAAATCTGGTGCTATCATCTCAAATTCTTGTATTTCCTGTTGAATTTTTTTCTGGTACCATGGCCATGTTTGTGCTTAACACTGCTATCTGTACTGGTTGCTTTTCCTGTGGTACATGATCCTTTTCTTTTTCTCCCATTTAGCACTGGAGATATGAAGGGCAAAAGAAAAAGTTTCAGGGTGACAGATTTTTTTATATTTGTTATATATAGTATCTTCTACTCATAGTCCCAACAAGAGAAATTAATTAAATTAAGTGGAGATTTGAGTAGGGACAAAATGGCGTAGCCCCAAAAGTAAAAAAAAAAAAAAAAGAAATTAATCTCAACATAATACAAGGATAGACAAATGCATGGGTCAAACCTAACACTACCTTAAAAGAAATAAGCAAGTAACATGGCCATGTACAGGAAGACAATGAAATCAAAGGAATTACCAGAGCAGCACTACTTTGCAGAATAGAAATAGAAGATACATAATTGCAGAAGAAACACTGGCAAATTGCTTCATGAAGATACTAGGGGTTGAAAACAAGGAAAGATGTAGGCTGCAGAGACTACCAGCCTCACTTACCCTACCTTCTGTGAGGCTGAAACTCCAGCTATTGTAACGGGATGCTTGATAACATATTTTTAAAATTTCCTTTCAATGAGTAATACCGGTTGGCATGTGTCATTAGCTTACTCAGGGTGAACTGTGGGGCACTGGTCTACCCAGTGTAAGGGAAAGTACCAGTCTGAGACGACTGTTGCCAAATGTTGAAACAGATGTCACATCCAATGCACAAGATACATAAACAACTGTTTGAAGACTAAACTGAATTTTCTTTTAACCAAATGTAAGAAATGCATTTCTTACATTCTGCTACCCATTAGATGCATTGGCTAATGTCTTCTTATAAATCCTGTTGGTTTCAGCAAACCTGTTTGGAATGGGATGATGGCAGGCTAAAATCTCGGTGAAGGACTAAATTCTAGCTGTAAAGTGATCTAAAAAGCTATTTTGGAAAGAGTAATTTAATAGAAAATAAGCAGAAGATACAGCAAGTCCCAAGCCAGTTTTACATCCAAAACTCTTACCCAAAAAGCTGTGTTCCCCTGTTTGAGGTATATAACTGTTCTTACTAGGAACAATCAAAAAAGCAAAAATCCAAACCAAACCTCCAAAATCAGGCACATTATTCAGAGCGTGAAGTGATACAAACCAAGTGGAAATGTGCCAACATCTTCTGATGACCACATCTTTTTATGTGCACATTTTATCTGCTGCACTCAACAGGTAATGGCATTGGAATTCCAGCAGAGGTGTTCACTTACATCCTCCACCACCAGCCTATCTTAAATACATGACTTACGTTAGTATATCGATAGGTCCCATACGAAGTGTGCATTGTAGTAGAACAAGTGCCAAGTGTTTGACGAAATTGGCTGAGCTGCAAGTGCTAATCAACACACAAGTCAACACCCTACAGACATGTTGGCTGGTAACCAGAATCGGGCAGTGGAGAGATGTCACTAATTCCCAGAGGGGAAATAGAGAGAGAGACTTTAGACTACTGTTCCTCATGCCTTTACTCCATGATGAAAATCAATGAGACTAACATCACTGAGAACAGCTTAAACAAACCTAAATCAAAACCTTTCCTTATATTCAAATAAAAAAAAACAAAGAGTATCAACAAATTAATTGAGCTAATATATTTACTGCATGAACAGTTGCTGAAGAGGTTGCTTAACATATGTTTGTAAATCAGGTAATTCTTACGTGTAAAAAAATATTAATTATAGTTTGCCACTATAGGAAACACACTACTTTCTGCTCAACGTCCAAATGATAGCAAGCATTACCTTTGGAATTATTTAATTATTTATTTTAACATACTTATATACAGTGAGTGACTCATCGTGGTATAATTGTTTGAACATAATCTAAAGACTTTTATGACTCAGTGAAGGTTTTTAACACATTTGAAACTTAGAAACTTTCCTCACAAGCCTTCATAAATAGAATCATAGTGACAACATGCCTTTTTTGTCACAATTTCCAGTTTTTGTGTTTTTACTGAGGGCCAACACCATTTAATGTTTTAATTGCATCTGAAATGGGTAACGCTTGAGCAAATATGCAACACAGTTTGAAATTAAATTTAAGCAGCTAAAGAAATTTAAACCATACATGTTTATAGGTACATGTATATTATATGTTGGTGTATAATAATGTATACACACACATTTATTTTAACGTTTAGCTTTAATAGCAAAAGTACAGTAGAATTTCACTGATAGCAAGATTCGATACTAGATTATCCATAGAAAATTGGTGCACTTTTTCTGAAAATCAGTACAAGCTCAAAACAAAATGTGATACCAAATAAATCTGTGCCGTGGTCTAAATCCAATAATCAATTTGAAAACCTAAATGATTGATTTAAACCTTACAGTAATCAAATAGATACTTGATAATGAAATACCTCCACTGGAAAAATGTTACTGAGTAAAATTTTATATCAACTCCAAGTAGGTGAGTGTACAACATTTAGGATAAGGCCTCTCAGTCCTGACTGGAGCCTGTAGGTGCTATTGGAGTACAAATAATAAATAATAGTACATGTACTGTAAACTCTCTAAAATCAGCGATAATACCAAGCATTTTCCATCTTTGAAACACTGTACAAACATAAAACTGTTCCTCACAACATCCCTGTGAGGTAGGTACAAAAGTACTACCCCATCTTTACTGATGGGGCAACTCATCCCAATACTACAAGGTGCTAGCTGACTCTGCAAGGGGGAGTTCAATCCCTGATTCCCAGAGGCCCCAGAAGTATGTAATTCTCAAGCAGAATCAGAGTCTAATTAGTGACTTGCCCCCATCCCTAAAATATGTCAGTGGCACTGCCCAAAGTTGTTGGCTTTCACATTTGTTACTTTGTCAACTGATTGAAACATTCTCCCTTCTGAAAAAATAAAATACTATATTGGTGATATAACACACACAAACACGTATTTTTCTTTGCATAAATCTGCTGATACGTTCACTATCTACAAAAGTAGATTCCCTGTGACTGCCTATCCTGTGTAGGAGAGCCGTAGCAAGATTCTCACATTCTTCTACTTTATGCATAAAAGTTACAAGTTCTTTTATTCATTTATGTGAAAAAGGACTGATTATTCATACGACGACATCAAATTCTGTATTAAGGGGCAGAGTCATCTTTTTTTTAGATTCAACTTTCAGGACCTCCTTTAAAACTGGGATAATCCTGTGGCATGTACTAAAATATATGTATTCTCATTTCCCTCTTTTTAAAAATAAAGTCCAGAATGGCTTTGCCTAGACATACTTTTAATACACTATATAGCTAGTCATTGTTTTGATGACATGTAAAGTAAAGCAAGACATCTGAACCTGGAAGCAGTCCCTCTTGCACCGGTATAAACCTGGAGAGTATCCACAGAAGCCCATGGAGCTTCAGTGGTGTAAAAGCAGGCAAATGAAATTAGCATAAGGACCGCCATCCTCCTAACCATCTGTAGCTGCCCTATACCAGCAACACTAACAAACGTCATGCCTTCATCTGGAGGAAAGCGTGCGAACGGCATGTTCGTTAGCAAATTCTGTGAGCTATGCACATACCTGATCACATCACTGAAGACTTCATCATTCATTATGCTAGTGTTACACAGAGATGTAAAATACAGGGAGCTCTTTTGACTTCTGCAGAATTAGAGAAAAAGGAAAAAAATAAAACACAGTATCTTTCCAAACGACAGAGTACATGCAGAGAAGTAAATTAAAGGCAACACAAATACAGCACAAATGCAGCTTTAGAAAAACAAAGTATTTGCCAAGATAGAAAGGACAAAATAGGTAAAGGAACAGATAATAAATTGAGGGCTAATATATACAAAAGGAAAAAAAAAAATCCAAAACCAAACAGCAAAAAAGTGGTTATGTCAATACTTTGACATAAATGCTTTCTAATAGCTCGTGGGAAAAAATGTAAGTAAAGAGTTTGAAAGCCTTGCTGGAATTCTCATATTGTAAAATAACCCTCCCCTCAAAAAATTATAACCAGCAATTTTTCTGATTATATAGAATTCCTACGTGGCTCTGTAATTCAGCAGACTTTGACCATTTTTACCTGTGTAGCACATTTTATTATTCAATGTCTCCCTATACGAAAAAAAATAACCCATCCATATTTAAAAATAGATACTATTTTACTTTAATTTTTTATCTCTTTTTTTTTTTTTTTTAAGGAGAGGAGGGCAGGTAATTTTCCTCTTGTGTTTTGAACAGAACCATAACTATCCAGATTCCTTTGCTTTCCTTTTCAGTATCATGTTTTCTCTCAGCAAGGTTCAGGGATGATGTGCCTGCAGGAACGCAAACACAAACCTATCGTCGAATCACCGGAGGAAACTCGTACCTTCTTTGGGTAGGTCTTATAAAACAGAGTATCTTCATAACAAGGCCACTGAAAGATGATTAATACAGATTTTTCTCTTTTATTTATCTTTTGTCCGTTTTAAATGCAGCAGGCATTCATCAGCGGATTATAACAACTTGAAGGTTACTCAAACATACAGCTTTTTTGCAGGAGATACTTAATCACATGCCTAACCTTATATGAAATACTTTCATTTAAATCAACGTGAAAAAATAATTTGGTTAAAGTTAGACATTCTTTGATAAATCAGGATCTTGGAAAAAAAAGAAGAAACAAAGCCATGGGTTTAAACACACAGGATATGTCATTTGGAATGAATGGATGCGAGCTGTCAATTTTTCTTTTTTTTTTTTAAATTTTATAATTTGAACTGCTCCTGATAAACTTGTTCCCAAATTTTATCATGTGGTGTATCAGTGTTCAGAAAGCAGTCAATTTGAAACAGTAGTCCCTCCAAAGGCTGTTTCCCCCCTCCGAAATATGGTGGATTTTTGTTCTACTGTCTTGTGAGAAATGCTCTTAGGTTTTATTTTCATTAGAAAAGAGACTTCAATAATTCAACCCCTTTGCATTGTTAATATATTAGAATAACATTTGAATATAAGGTGTCGACCTTATTCCGATTTTCAGATGCGACGATTAGAAGTCATTGACACCAATCTACCACAAGTGACCTTAGTCGCGTATCTTGCTCTGTTATTAGAATAATCAAGGAACGCAATTCAGAAATTATATTACATCCTGCATTTTATTCAATTCCATATGACAAAAATAGTAACCTAGACTAAGACATCCATTTCAATCAGTAGATGTGTCAAGCCAACAAGATTTAATAATAAAAAATATTGGATCTAGGTAACAATTCCCAGCTGTTTCAGGGAGGCTCCTAGCCCTACATGGTATCACAGTATAAAAATAGTGTCTCTCTTCACCATGCAGAGAGGAATGACCTAACCCTGAATACAAAGTGGGGTCAGTCTTACTGTACCATCATCAACCATCTTATTTACAACACTTTACATATTTTTTCTTTTTTTCCTTTTTAACTTTTTTCTTCTCTTTTTTTTTTTTTTCTTTCTATTTTTAAGTTATACACATCCTTTAGGGAATAGAGATAACACTACATGGTACCAAATACTAACAAAAAAAAAAGTCACACCAAAAATGACACAGATAAATAAAAACATTCAATTGCTGAAATACAGCAACATTAAGCCACCTCAGTTTTCTTTTTTTCAATGCTTGGAAACACCCCTGACCACTCACACACTGTGGCAAAAAAGATGTTACACTGTAGAGGTGTTACAGATACATAATTTTGCTTATATATAGATATAGGTATCTATATATCCCTATCTCATCACTGTAGAAAATGGAGCTGTAGAGTTCATTGTTCATTTCCGATAGAAACAAACAGCTAGTAAGTCTTCGAACCTCTTTTCACTCCATTACATGATGGCAGAAATAGTCCATCCTCTTACAGTAATGGTTTTTGCTGTATAAGAAAGATTGTCCTATTTTTCAGTCTCAACTGAGAAGACCTCACTGTCTGATTCGTTCTTCAGGGGCATAAAACTCCTTGCGCTGTTACCCAGCTACCCATAATGTCCCTCAAGCAGTTCTGCTGGACGGAAGTTCATAGTGTCAACTCCACCATGCTTGTAATGCACAAAAATGAGGTAGTACACAAAACGTCTACTGTTCAAGTTTTGATTAAGCCCCAGTCTCCTCAGCATCCCCAGTCTAGCTTATGAGTGGAACCTTTCCCTTTATTTACTTAGTGTAATTTAAACAATGCGATTAACATAAAATTGTATTTGATTAATCAGAGTACATTGTGCTTTGGAGCAATCTGAGAAGATAATCAGCAAAAGCTGGAAATAAAAACCAGAGTATTTGTATGTTACTACTGCTCATGCTGCCCAAAAGTTATTATTTTGTTCCCATGTTATTAGGCAGTCAACATCTTTCTTGTGGGTATGTGTGAAAGAGACAGAACAGTTTACAGTAAAATTAAACCTACACAATGTTCTCCTTCCTCTATCCTAGACTTGTATTAATATCACACTCCTAAGATAAATGTATCAGAATTCTGTCGGGGGTGGTCACACTTTTAAGTGGGCTTTGTAGGAAAGTTAAGTGAATCATTTCCATTTAAGAAATGGCAGGCCCCATATTTCCTAAGGATCTGACAGTTCTCTGCAGCTCTTCTGCTTAGTTAATAGAGATCTCTCATTGTTCAACCTTAAAACAAAACAAGAAACTGCACCAGGGTTCTCCTTATTCCTTAAGTCAAAGTACTATTTATAAAATAGTTTACATCTTTGTTCAGTTTCAAATTATAGACAAACCTCCCTAATACAAAATACTAAAAGTGCAATAGTATAAATTAAGAGTTTGCAACCACATTATACAAACATTACCTTTTTTATTGTACAGCTTTGATAACATGGAGTATTTACTCACAACTGTTTATAATGTTGTGAATAATTTATGGTGCTAAGGTTTGTCTGTAACTTGTTTTCCAATCATTGAGCTAAAGTCCACACTACATTTTTTTTTTCATTTAATAGAACAACTGTCCACATAGCAGCTACAAATATTTAAATAAAAAAAGGTTTGTTACTGACAGGTACTTGCACATGAAAAGCATGCTATCTTTCCCAAAAAAACTTCACAATTTTGCCTGCATTGAAATAAACCACTTATTTATAGTAAAAAGAAAACAAACAAACAAACAAAAAAAAGAAAAAAAGAAAAAAAAAAAAAGGAAATATCACATAGCCAGATGTATTTTGCAGTACAAAAGCTTCATTTAAGTTTGGGGCTAGTATATTGTCTGTTACCCGCATAATCTTAACATTATAAATACTACAGACAAGGATACTGTAATAATACACAGCATTGGGGTACTAAATCACTTATTTAAGTTTAAGATTCCTAAAAACATAGTCCAAGTTGCTAACTAATTTGAACAAAACCAGCAAATAAGTGTGACAGAATGCCATAATGAAGCCCCCCTTTCTCAGGTGATAGTAAGTTTTGTAAGAAGCAAAGTAGACGTAGACTAGCCTCTTTCTGTTTCTAATGAAGTTATCCCATGATTTGTTTCTTTTTTTTGTGTTCTGTTAAATTAAAAGGTTTCAAAGTTCTCTGTAACAGTCAAACTCACTGTTGAAAGAAGTACCATGCAGATCTTGCAAGACAACTTTTCAGCAGCCACAAAGTTATGTATTTCTGCTATGGGTAGAACTTTAAAGGGAACCTATGCATTTAGGTCAGGAAACTAATGCTTAGCTTCAAAAGCTGTACATGGAACGGGACAAGTGTTGTGTCAAGTAGCAGTCCAACAGTTATTCAGAATGAATGCTTTTAATTTATGCCAATCTCTTTATTATCCTCAATAAATCTGGTGAATGGACGACTGGCTCCCGTTTCAGAACTTGCTTTGTCCAGACCGACAATGGGAGGGCTGCTGCCCGTGCGAGCTTTGTCCATGCCACCGGTAAGGTTACTTAGAGGCGGGATGGCGCCTCCGCCTAGACTTACTGGGAGCTGGGGAATGCCTCCGTTCTGTATGACAGAAATCTCATTGTTCTTCATAGCAAGTCCGTTAGTGATAGCTGCAGCATATTGGTTCCAAAAATTGGGGTCAACGTTCATGGCCCGAGCTGCCAAATCCTTCTGGAACATCTCAGAGAACTTGAGTGCGTCGCCACCGAGCAGAGCCATGGGGTTTTCCACGGAGAGGCGGCGGCCACGGCGTGCAGGGGCGTTATTCCACATGTGAGTTCCCATGTGAACCTGCGGAGCAAAAGGGGACAAGAAGCACCCCCAAGATAGCACATTCTGGTGAGGTGGCTGGCCTGAAATGCTGTTACTTACAGTACCGCTTGCTTTAAAAAAGAATGCCTTTTAATTCACACTGAAAACAAATCAATTCCAGTTAAGACATAGTTCTAAGGCCCAGTCAACCTACACAAAGAAAACCCAGCTCTGTAGTAATTTTTCAGTGTGCATTTGTTTCTCCTCAGCGAAAATAAACACAGCACTGCAAGAATAGTATCCTCTTAGGTAAGACAATTTCACATGCAAGCTCGAAGTCATCAAATGCTGAAGACTACCAACAGCATTACTTGTAGGAGAAGAGTGGTGTTTTTCTGCCCTTCCCCTTTTTACATCTTGTCTATTTTTGTAGTATTTTCTCCGTTGTCAGAGACATTGATTATTTCTGCTAAATTTAATATTCTAAAGAGGGACATTTAAAAATGTATTCCCCAGGCTGTGTCCTGATAGTTAACCAGACTGTGGGAATATGAGGCATGAGTCCTGTAGTAAACCCCTGCAAATCAGAGGGAAACTGTTTTCTAAGTCTGCAGAGCAGAACAGAAAATGAAAATCTGAAAGGGACCCAAGGAGCTGAGCAAGCTTTACATTTCTGGATTATAGTGAGGTTATTTTGCACTGATGGTCCGCAAGAACCACCAAAACATATCCATCAGCTGACTGCATGTGCCATCATTTCTGTCAGGAGAATTACAACGTGCACGCATGTACACCCAGAACCAGTTTTAAAGTTCACATCATTCCACAGCTGCTTTTCAGTCCCTATCTCCAACGCAGTGGAAGCACAATAAACACCACTATACAGCAAACCTTTCCTTGAAGCTCGCTTCTCTCCTGTCTTTGGGCCAAACACTTAGCACTAAAACCTGTTGAGTTCGAGAACGGTGCCTTAGCCCCCCGCCCCTAGCCTTTACAGTTTTATTTGGCCTCTTACCTTAAGATTCCCCTTTGTGGTAAAAGCTCTACCACAGATTGTGCAACCAAACGGTTTTTCACCAGTATGGGTGCGCTCGTGTATCTGCAGTGCACTCGCTGAGGAGAAGGTCTTCCCGCACGACTGACAGTTGTGCTGCTTGGGAGTCCGGCGAGGGGGGGGTGCCAGCATAGGGGTGATCCCCGGACTCATCACTGTCTGTGGTGCAGCAGGAACCTGGATTCCAGCTGGAAGCGAGGGAACCTCACCCAAAGAGATCGGCTTGCTGTGACCATTCACTTCCATTTTGATCATGGTAGGTGCTGTACTGGTGACCAGGCTAGGAGTACTTTGGCTGGGACCTAGAGTAAAGTTGGGTTCAAATAACTGAGAAGGCAGCTCTTTTAATTTGTGCGTCAGTAAGTGCTGTTTTAAATTACCCATAGTGGAACACCCACGACTGCAGACTGTACAAACAAATGGACGTTCTTTAGTATGGCTGCGGTAGTGAATTTCCAATGCACTCTTACAAGCAAAAGGCTTGCCACAGATATTACAAACAGTACTTTTAAACTTACCACGTTCTCTGTTCAGGAACAGCAGGCTAAAAGGAGCCTCCTCTTTGATGACCGGTCTTCCAGGGTTGGTGGATGTCAGATCTAATGCGCCTCCATTTTCAGTTGCGGGTGGCGGACTGTCTGGTTTTTCTGTCTTTAATTGTATTTCTTGTGGCTCTTCCTGGTTACTGAGACCTGGGGACTTTGATCTGAAACTTTCACTATTGCTATTTACAGGAGACAAAGCTTGCATGGAGGAAGAAGACTCTGACATTGCAGGGCTGCCTGCACTCTGGCTTTCAAGATCACCAACAGCTGATGAGGAGTCATTGCTCAAATGGTCACTTTCTCCTGATCCATTTTCTATGGATTTTAAACTGGTCAGCTGCTGGCAGTTCATAACAGAATCAATCATTTTCATTTGATTCTCCAAAGCAGCAATACTGGAGATCACAGACGGTGGTGAAGAAGGACATGACCCAGAGTAAGAGATAAGGGGTTTGGATGAGTCACTTGCAGTCTCCTTTAGCTCTGGGTCCTCTTCCATAGAATTTTCATCAATGTCATCATCAAAGTTGCTCAGTGTGTCAATGTTCTTCTCATCATAGGAAAGCTCTGAGTCCATGGCATCCTGGAAGCCCTCTGGTAATGGCGTGTTTGGAATTTGCCCGCCCATATGCATACGAATGTGCTGCTGAAGAACAACTGCATTTGTAAATTTCTTCTGACAAATGGGACATGAGTGCTGTACTCTAAGTGGTGGCTTCGCTCGATGAACTCCAAAATGTGTTTTTAGATTGCCTTTCGTAGTAAAGGCACGTCCACAAATTTTGCATTTAAATGGTCTCTCTCCTGTATGTGTTCTGTAATGCATCTTGAGAGCACTCTGACAACTAAGCACACGGTGACAAATGACGCATTGATTTGGATCTGTCATCTTCTTATCAATGTTCTCCACTAGCTGTTGTAGTTTTGAGGTTTCTGATGTTTGCATAGAGTCTAGCAGACCACCAAATGGAAACTTTGCCTTAAACTGATCAGACACTGCTGGAAGCACAGGGTTTGGGAGGCTTGTCGCAACACTGCTGTCTGTAACAGCAGTTGGAATTGAAGACGTGGAAGCTGTGGAAACTCGCCCACCTGCAGAAAGGTCCCCGAGTCGAGTGCTTGTGGGAGGCAGAGTGACAGGTTCTGCCTTGGTCAGAGATGAGCCACTCTGAATGGGCTGCGGGGATTCAGCAGACGCTGGAACGCCCAACTCAGAAGCGTTGAGGCTCGGGGATAGAGAAGTGCATTCGCTGGAGGCAGGAGAAGGCCTCTGGGGTGACCTGCTCATAGGAGTGATACTTGGAGAATCTCCGTAACTGTTCACACCAGGTATAGTGGGGGGCAGCTGGAGCCCGATGGAAGTTGGGACAGTTGGTAAAACAGGCTTGCTGTCTAACCATGTTGTGACTGGCTTTTCCGGGGGCAGCGACATCCCGTATGGGATTCCAGAGCAGGTGGGCACATTATCGAGGTATTCTGGAACAGGATAAGGGTTCATCTGAATATGAGGGTATTTCTCTTTATGCCTCTGAAAGTGAACTTTCAGGTTGCCCTTTGTGGAAAAGCGGTTTCCGCATATGTTACATTTAAAAGGTCTTTCGCCTGTATGCGAGCGGAGGTGAATTTGTAAAGCACTGTCA
>NW_009915768.1:0-10000 GCF_000696875.1 Nestor notabilis | reverse complement strand
TACAATAGAAACTTAAACTTCTGATGCCCACTGCCAGGAGATATCAGTGTGGCCCTTTTCAGCTCTTTGAGACAATAACCAGTCTAGTGTACTAATTCATAAACTCAAAGAAGCAGCAGTTTTCATTTGAAATATAACCTGTGAAAAAGCACAAGAGAAATACAGCAGTATAGGTATTTTGCAGATGATAAGTGCTCAGCTCTGTTCTCAGTGAAATAGAGGATTAGTTTTGTGCTATCTCAGGGGGACCAGGCTTGCACCTGTATTGACTGGGGACCTACAGCTCCGTTCTGTATTCCTCCTTCCCTCAACTCCCAAGCCTTAAAAATAGTGAGAATACTTTCCAAATGAGCAGTCCAAGCACACTAATCTCATTCTTCATCTTGAAATATTCAAGAACTGCTTTTGAAAAATATTTTAGATCACGATGCTGGAGAATCATTAGGGCTTTTTCCCCGAAAAAATCAACTTTAAAGTAGATACATAAAGAACCTCACCACAGTATTTTCCATTTAGGATACATTCTTTTGGCCCTTCTTAAAAAATCAAACAAGTTAAATGTCTCTCAGTGCTTCTCTTCCTTGGTCTGGTAAGCAAGCGGGTGACACAGGTAGCTCCTAAGTAAATGCTGCTTTGCCATAGCTGAGGGTACACACAGAGGCTACTAAGAAGTTTCACAGAACAACATACTATGGGCTTTATCTAGCAACTCCTACTCAAATGAGTAGCCTTTACTCACATTAAAACAGCACTGAAATTAATGGGATTGAAAGAGTATGGAAGTGTCATGCAAACAGCAGTCTTTGTGGTCTTGCCCTAAACAAGCACTCCAGAAAGCAAGAAAGCAAGACTGATAATGATGATTGATAAGTATTTCTTAATATATATATGTGTACTGGAGAAACGGACAGGGTCCCAGTATTTCGAAAATGAGGTTTTTAACATCCCTGTCAGAATTACTGATTAATACTAAAGCACTACTACATTTATTGTTGCTTTTGAAGTGGAAGTCCTCACTGACTTCAACAGGGAATAAAGCTTAAAAGCATATGCCTCCTCCACATGAAAGGGTATTTTTGTTGTTTCTTAATACTCAATCACTTTATAAAAGAAAGCAATACGAAAATGTTGCCATTACTCCACATTATTAAAAATTTCAAATGTTTAAATACGAAGCTAAAAAATAATTGTTTTTAGTTACAGCATACACCTATTACAGGAAAACACAGCATTTTTCCATGTTTCCTTATGTTTTATAGCTTGCATTCATGCTCTGATATATTACGAAGTGATTAAATCCACTAAGTACTGAATAATCTAATCTTTTTTCTTTTAGTTCTCCTGAAGAAAAACTGTAATTTTTATTATTACAGTGAGGATGTGGTGTAGTAAAAATTTTCAAGGACTTTGGGGGAATTAATCGAGCACTTGCTTAATCTTACAGACATGGGTTGAATTTTGCAGTTCTTAGTTACACAAAAGGTGTTGAGTGGGAGTTTTGTCAAGCAGTCAGGATCTCAGCCACTAATAACCTCTCAGTTATTTTCTTTTTCTCATTAGCAGTCTAACAGCTAACAGACTAATCTGAAGCTGCTACAGGATGCAAGATGAATTGCAGCACATAAAGCTTACCCTATGAAAACAGGTGAAAAATTGCAGGCAGCATCTCTCACACAGTACCTGGGGCGAGCTCCTGAGCACACCAAGCCACAGTGGCTCCAGCAGAGTGCTGTCACTTGGGTCTGTCCCTAAAATTAGCTCACAGAAATTCAAACAGAGGTGTTTTGAGAAAGTCACTTTGGGATGGTGATACCTGAAGCGGCTCAGGAGCTCTGCTGACTCAGTGAGGGGTACGAGGGGTTGACACTGGGTGGCTTTGCTCTGCCACCTGCACTAAGCATACCCACCAAGTGCTTTTCAGGCTGGACCAATGCATGGCTGCAGGGAGGATGGTGTTGGGAAAGCAGGCCAACATCCAAGAGAAAGGCAGAGGGCTGAAAGAGTGGCCATGGGTCCTTCAGTCACCGTCAGGAAACGGGTAGAGCTGAGAAAAAATGGCCACAGCTTCTGACTACAACGCACGCACGATTTATAAACCTGGCTTTACTAGTTACGAATTTTTATCACAGGCACGTCTTTCTGCTCTGTGAGAGGAAAGGCTCTTGCATGATGTGCAAGGGAAAACATAACGAATGGATGCTTCAAAAATGCTGCCATCTACTCTTGTGAAACAGACTGAAATGAAACATAACATTCTAGTCACTTAATTCTGAAAACATATGCTGTTTATTAAATGCCCCCTTTTTTCAGCCTGGAAAAAACCCGTGTTTCATCTTTCCTCCAGAATCTTTCCATTCTGTCTCAACCTAAATCACTTCTAGTACTGTACATGTAAATGACCTGAAAAGCACCTTTTCAGTTATGTTAAGTAAGGACTATTACAATCACACATTCTCTGACAATTCAGAGTTGTATTTGTTACTCTGTATCATAGAATCCTGAAATTACGTATGATTCAAAAGACACTTGAATAAAATCAGGTAAAAGAATCAACAATTTTTAAGCTTTCATCTGTTTCGGATTGCTGATACCTTCCTGAAGCCTTCAAACAAAAGTGTCTTGTGAAGGAATCCAACAAACGTGTGAAGAATTTTTTTTTCTGAAGCTTCTTTTTAGACTGTGTGCAATAACACAAATGAGAGCATGGAAAAGTGTTGCATGAATTACTATTATGTCTACATTCAGAGCTGCATCATCGAGAGTTATCAAGACTTAAATGTTTTCTAAATGTACGTATTTCTTTCAGGGAGAAAAAAAAAACAACACTGATCTTTCACTGAGAAGCAGTGTACAAAATGTGAAGAAGTTTCAGAAAAAACTGTGTCTGTTAACATCAGCTAAAGATAAAATGTCTGCTAACTATGAAGACAGATGTGTAAAATGCTCTCACATGCAAATCCAATAATCATTTCAAAGTGCAACTCACAGCATTTTTGTGTATTTAAACAAGCAATATTAAAAATAGAACTCTGAGAATAGCCCGCCCATACAGGACAACTATTTACTACTCCTATTGTCAGAATACACAAACTTACTTTTCCCCCAGCACAATTTTAATAAAGTAACAAATATATATCTTAAGCCCCCATAAATTTGTTTTCAGAATTATACTCATTTGGAAACAGCAGCCTTGTAACACTGTATTGATCCTTGAGAAGAACAGTATTACTTTTTCCTTAGCTTTATAATCTCTTACAATTGACAGAGCTTTTAAAGAAAGTTTTCTTAAATTGTCAGAACACGTTTATTTTCTTGCAAATTAATTCTTTTTAACTCTTTATGATAGCTTTGAATCCCATAAAGAAAGATGAATTATCACATACTGAGCCCAAGCTGTGAAACAGGAGGAGACAAATAGAGACCCCTACTGTGTTTAACAATGTAGAAGAAATTCCAGACTCAAAAATTTTCTGTCCTTTTTCTCAGCCCACAAAAGCTGTCAGTACGGATTTGAACAGTGGAGGGCACTCTTGCTATACAAAACCCGGTACTGACCTGGCACACTCGGTTTGATCTATTCAGCAGCCTAAATCTCAGAATTTGTTAAGTAACAGCCACCTGTGGCACAGGCACGAACTGTATTCTGTTCGAAACATTTGCAGTTTCTAATCTGTGCGGTGAAGCATTTCGTTATCTCGAACACCGGCACCTTTCTATGTGCATGCAGATGCACAACAGATGCAAGCTTCACAAATTGTTGAATTATTTGCGCAAGGTATCGTATTAAACGAGACCTGTATTGTGTTTTTCAAAACTATACAAACACCTATTCGGTTGGCTGCTATGGCATGTATACAGTAATTCTGGGTTGTGTAGAATCTGTGTACAAATATGCTGGTGTTTGTAGGAACTAAATTTATTTGAAACGCAGCAAGTTTTATGGTGAATCCTAAACAAAAGACTTGAGGTCAATAGTTCTAACATAGCCAATATGAAAAAGACATTGAAAAAACCAAACCAAACCAAATAAACTAAAAGAAAGAAGCAGAACACTAGATTCTGTATGGCTTTCCTATTTTGAAAAGTGTATCATTAACTACATCTTAAACTACGTAACTGAAGAATTAAGCCAAACACTCTCTGAACCACTACAGAAACGCTGAAAAAATTGTGTTTGGAGGCTCACGACAAGAGAAGCCAATGTGAGGACCTAATTCTTCATCTCCTAAGCATCTCAAAACTGAGCTTACAAAGTACTGGAACTCAATGGCACTACTCCTTTGAGTAAAATTACTCACATGCAGGAGTGCTTGAAAGAGTACACCAGGAGTGATTCGATGCCAGTTGTGCAGCTCAGTTGTTTTGCTCATTTACCGTTCCGTGTACTGCAGTATTGCACAGGATAGCAAAGCACACAAAGATCTAAACAAATTCATTAGCTTTCATAATATGCAGCTTTGGGGACATTACTACACCAACAAAACCATAAAATAAAATTATCAGACGGCACCAGTAGAAGGCGTCTCCTAAAACACCGAACAGCAAGTTGCTTTTGATTAACTGAAACAAAAATACTATGGCACCTGCAGGGTTAATTAAGCAGCTCAAGATGCTGGGCTTCACAAAAGGAAACCTTTTTCCTCCTTTAAGAACTGTAAACACTTGTGCTGCACTAGATGGGCATTTGATAAGCTGTACAGCATGTAGCAAACTCAGAGGGATCTCTAGTTAACACTCAAATTCAGTGTTAACACTTAACAGAACAGTGGTAAGCCGTGCTGCCAAGGTCAACTGCACAGATGTACTAATTGTATTATGAGCTTGACATCTAGTGGCCACCCCTGGCAGGGCAAAGCAGGCAAAGGTTAAATCAGCAAGGCTTGTCAAAGCACTTCTAACTACCCACCCTCAGGGAGAGTCTTGGGGAAGCTTTCTGGCACTCTCCAATCCCACCTTCTCCCCGGGACGCAGGCTGAGCTCCGGCAGCAGCCCGCTGTGCGACCACACAGGGCAGCACCCACCCATGCAGCACCCACTTGCGCCTCCTGCACCCATGCCTCATGCACCCACTCCGGCTGGCTGGGGGAGGTTAACAGCCTTCCTTCACAAATATTTTGGTGTGCCTCACTCTCTGTGTCCAAACGTTGGACATTTTGTGTTTTTTTCTCTTTTTCACCTAATGATAGGGTCCAAATTTTTGGGGGGAGCGGTGAAGGACACACACATGCCACCCCCCATTATTAAAGACAGTGAGTAAGAGTTTCAGAAGGGATCTTTTTTAAAGGTTTAGTTTACTCCATAATAAATGTTTGAGTTCAAGTATGCTCACTTTGTGTACCCTAACTACACACAGCAAGCATTTCTAAAGAACCTGCTCTTCAGTCCACTGTCTTTTCACTTTTCAACTTAAAAGAAACAGGGTTTTTTAAAAGTATTTCATTATGAGTTTCTATCGCCTTTTTAAACAATTATTTTTCTGGCTTTTACAATTTTGGGAAGAAATGTACACTATGTCCAACAGCTCCAGAGCTGAAACAGCTCCTAAAAGTGTATTTTGACCTAAATTACTTATTTTCATTAATGGAAAACCTTCACTGTATTTAGTGGGAAATTTTAAGAGGGCACAGGAAACAGGATTTTGGCCCTTTACATTGAAATGTACAATTCAATAAAAATTTACTGCTGGAACTAGATTTACTCATGCTTCCTCTGGAAAAAAAAAACAAAACAAACAAACAAACCCACCCCCCACCCCCCCAGCAAATCACTCTCATTTTACAAATGCAGTATTATGAAGGAAATTATTTTACATGCTTTGTTTTGGAAAATGTGTCAGTACTTAACTATTTTAATGTCATGTCAGACCTGGTTTATTATCAACAGAAGTGACTGACTCATGTCCTGACTGATGGATTGTCAACAGATATGTTTGTCCTGGCTTGGCAGTCAACAAATCAAATGAAGGAAAGACATCCAGAAAATCTTCCCAGGACTCAAACTATTTTTCAGAAATGGCACTAGTATTTGTTATAAATTTATTTTTACTCCTTTTTTAAATTTTTTTTTTAATGCCACCCGTTTTTTGAATTGTAGCTTTTCCTCTTTCTTAGGCAAGGAGAAGTAATTTTCAACAGCTAAATGCATACATGTTAATAACTTAATTACACAGAATGTAAAGCAACACCTTTCAAAATTTCCTCCCTCTCACTCCAAAAAAACCCAGCTTTAATGTCTACCTCAGGACATGGTAAGACTCCTGAAGACCAGCACCACCAGATAAAATCTGACCCAGTTTCGTCTACTTTCATTGTTACACATACATCAGCAAATTGGCTGATTGTTGTAATTTCCTTATTATTCCAAATATTTTCCTATTGGTAACACAGTTCAAAACAGAGTATTTAAAAAATTATACAAATACAGATGTTACACAGTTTGAATGTTAAGTCTCTACTGTAATAGCAAAGTTTCAATTACCATTTCTTACCAAAGGGACAATTCATAGCAATGGTTATTTGACCTTTATTTTCCAAAACAAAAAACTTCCTCTTACAGTTGCCTCAGAACAAAAATTTGCAAAAAATCACTCAAGTTCTAAGTGTACTGAGAGCTGCTTGTGACCTCTCAAGTTTTAAAGGCAATAGTGTCTAACCAATGTGGAATAACCTCTATTTTGTATGTAGGAATGTCCCTCCAAAATGTGTTTTTCCCTTCTGTATATGCGGTTAGAGTGAACACACTCACACGAAGCTGGCTTCTCCATAGCAAACTGTGTCGTTGCTGTGGCGGAGCATGTGTCTGTGTACACTCTCCAGAATAGCGAGTGCACTCACGAACTGCTCAAAACTGCAGAGCCCAATCTCACTTTACCAGGATGAAAAAGATCCATTAGTTTAGACTATGCTGTATAAGAGGAGGGGGAGAAGCACATCCAATATTTAAAAACATTACTGCAAAAGGCACACTAGAAAACTGTCATTATACAGTTCAATACATGGTATCCTTTCCACCTCAGACTAAACAATAATACATCTTTGCCAGAAACTTCACATGAAAAAGTCCAAAGCCTCATTTGTCATCACCCTTTACCAGAATCTCACTTGCACACTCCAAAAATCACTTTTCAGCATTACAAAAAAACCCTTTTATTATCCATACTTTCAAAATACAAATGCTGTATCTGTGGCTTAATATAAAAATAAATCAGAGTTGAAGCATGTGCATTGTGCCTCTAATTCTGATTCATCTGTAATCTGTTGAATTAGGCAAGTGTATTAGAAATGTAAGTCCAGCTATTACAATGCTTTACATTTACTGAGAAACTGAGATTATTGTATTCTACAGGCAGTCATCTGAGCCCTGCTGCTGCTGGTTTTAAATTATTTCCATCGTGTCTTCTAATTTAGTAACCTCAAAGTGTTAGGGTTTTTTAATAGCTGTCTTTTGTTCACTCTTCTACAGTGCAATTATTCAAGTAATATATCACTACCAGCTGTTTTGTTAACACTTCCTTTCAAAATTATTAAAAAATGTATTTTTAGCATTTCACTTTCAACAAATAATTCCAAACAATTTTGAGTGTAAATCTGTAGTTGATGACATTGCTAATTATCTTCAGATTTCTAACAGTTTCTCACCATCATGACACTGCCCTGTTTGAATGTACTTGCATTATACTGTAGGCCAAGCTAGCTATAAAATTGTTTGTTGTGATGCTAAAACTTCTGTGGTAACGTTAGCATGAAAGTTCTGCTGAGTCCAGTCAACTTAAAATCCGGCCTAATGTTTATCTTCCATTCTGCTTCCCAAACTGCCAGGCTTCTCTCTGCCACTATGAGTGTTCCTTCATTCCAAGGATTACGCTTCTGGGACATTCATTTTTAAAAGCTTAGTAAAATCTATTTTGAGGTGATATTAAACACAATTCCATTAAATAAATAATAAGCTTCATTTGTGTAATCTTGTGTTAACAACAACTTCCATCTTTGAAGATAAAGAACCAAGTTAGTGGAAAGGCCACATGTACTAAATAATACTGCTTGAACATTTTGCTTTCTAAAAACGACAAATACTCTTGCACAGTGCAAACTATTTTTGGCCTGTTGCAAAATACGGTCAGGAACTGTAGCAACAGCTCGATTACAGCTGTGAACAGAAACGAAGAACACTGACTTGCAAGAAGAGCTTTAATTCATGAAATTTGGAGCGCTCATTGTATCTGGCCTATAAAATTGCTTTGCAGTATGGCAATCGTTAGGCTTCCTAATATAACGTGTAAATGATTTACATTACACTAATGTGCACTAGATAGCCCTCTGCTCGTGTATCCTGCCTCCACCTCCTTCGCGTTTCTCAAATGGAAGTGCAAACCCAACAGCACTACTTTAGCTTGTTAATTGTTAACTATGAACGGTTTCACTCTATTAATTAAAATATGTTTTAATAAAAGGAAACATAGCACATTTTGATAACAGCCTTCTAAAGCTGAAAAGTATTTACATTGTTGCATTTTAGGGCTGCTGTGAAAGCCGATTTTGTGCTATTCAGGGACCACAATAATAACGCTTTAAAATTCCTCACTGGGATGCAATGTAGTCCTTTTGATGGAAAGACTGTCTTTCTCATTCGGCAGAAATAAATCCATTCATTTGATCATGTAGTCATTGAGGGCAATACAAAACAAACCAAGTGTGAGAAATTCTATGTGATGAAGTAAACAAAACAAAACCCCCCCAAAAAGGGGAAAAAAAAAAAACATTTCCATGACAAAAAGATTCTTTGTCCTTAATCTACCCACCATATGCAAGCGTTTCTTTTTAGCATATCTCTTGTTCTAATCTTGGGTGACATGGCTACATAGATAAGATTCACAAAACAAAACAAAAACCTAGTTTAACAATATTTTTTTTTCCAATTTATTAACTCACCAGGAGTGTCATAATGAAGTTGTGGGGTTTTATTTTTCTGTGCTGAAATGGATTCAGAGCATGTAAAAGTTTAGAATGCTAATGATAAATTCTTAGACCTAGGTCTCACCCCAACAGAGACTGGGCTCAACAAATCTTGTTTACATAATAAAATACTAATTCTCACCTGCTTGCCTATATTAGTTTCTTTTACACGACCACTGTTTCCTAAGGAATAAAAAAAAAAATAAATAAATGTGGAAAATGCACTGCTCTGCTCCTCCGCTGTGATAGAAGGAAGCATTTCTCTCTGTGTCTGTTATTGTCAACACCCAAGTGGGCTTTCCTGGAGAAGGGGCACTAGCCCCTCAGCAGCCCTGGGCAGTGTGGGACTCCCTCCCTGGCTCCCCAAATACCCTGGGAAGGAGCAGGAGGCTTAACGATTTGCCAGTCTGACAGATGTTTTAACCTGATGAAGTCGATTCACGCTGCCTTAAGCTTCAGGGCTGTAAAGTTCAGATACAATAGTCAAAATCCTCCTCAGGCTTCAACTTTGTTGCCTTTCTCTCCCCACAGATGCAACTTAAAAGTCATTACAGTTTTGAAGCAGGAGAATGACTTTTTTTTTTTCTTTTCGGAGGGCAGGGGAAGGGAGGATAAAACAGTGGAGCGAGGGGCCTACACAGCAGAAAACACTGGGGTTCCCACTTGCTTGTGCGAGGAACTAAGCAAGCAGTGGGCTAAGCGCAAAGAGCAAAAGAAAAACTTTCAAGTGGAAACTCTCAACTAAGCGCAGGAAAAGTCAGACTGGGCTGCAGCATGCCTTTGCACGCTGCAATGACAAGGATTACTAAGGAAATTAAAACTTAGAAAAAATAAAATAAAAAATAAGAAAAAACCCTGCAGGCCCTCCCTCGAAAACAAAATAGAGCCAAGTGGAAAAACGGATTACAGCCAAAATCTTTCCCGCTTCGGACACTTGTTCACTAGTAGCTCGGGCAGCCCAGAGACAAGTGTGCGTGTGCCTGCGTGTGGGGAGGGAGCCAGGAATGGCGGCTGGGCGAGAAAATAACCCTTCCCCACTGCCTGCAGCC
>NW_009915767.1:772-2907 GCF_000696875.1 Nestor notabilis | reverse complement strand
GAAGGGTGCTCAGCCAAGTAGCTGAGCACAATATGCCTTCGCCTGCCACCCCGCTGCAATTAAGAGAAATACCCTGTGCAGTAAACAGCAAAACCAGCACAGGCCAGTTTCTAGTAGAATTATGTTTCCAAATGTCAAACAGCAGGGTTCAAAACATGTTCCCATTTCAAAATATCATGTAAGGCTTAAAATTACCACTTAAACTCAGAACAGCATGGCTACTGACCTTTTGTTTTCTTTGGGTTCTTTTCAGGGTTATCTTCTTCTGCTCTTGGTCAGAATCATGATTCAGAAACTCTGAGAAATTAACTACTTAGTACTTTTTAGCAAGGAATCTAGTGAAGCCTTTCCTCCTCCCCTATATATCTGCATTCTTTGGCACTGAGTGTGTTGTTGGGTCAACAGCACACGCATACCTAGTGGTCAGCTGGCTGCTGCTCAGTGAGCTGCAATAGACCTGAGATCTACCTCTTTTACAGAGGCTCTTACCTCCTTCGACACTGTTAAATTTAAGGGATGGCAATTAGCTTTGCCATCACTACATTTTGCTCATAGTTGGTTGAAATTGGGCAGTGGGTTCCAGAGATAGTAAAAGAGCAGGTGTGCAGACATGATTGCAGAGGCTGGATTTCCTTTGGAAGCCAGGCAGGAAATGCTGAGAGGAGGATCTGTACTGATTTCCCCCACTTGCAGTAGTCACCTGGCATCTCTGCCTCCATCCCCTCGAGTTTCCTCCTGGAGCTGTGCTGAGGCTGCCATTCAAAAGCTGAGTGCCTTTGCCCTTCAGCAAGCTTTGCAACATGACCGAAGGACAGCTTGTTTTAGGGCTTGACTGACTGCCTGGAGTGCTGCAACTCCAGGGACTATATTGTAAGTACCCTTGGGCGGGAATAAACATTTCCATACGCATGACTCTGTGCAGTATGAACACTCCCGCATTTCATAACTGCCCATGTACTGCACATGTTCATTTGATAGAATAGACACTCCATGGCAAATATAAGTACCCACATGCAGCTCCCTGTGCGTGCAGTCTCCGGCACAGTTCTGTCCCGTGCTGGGAGGCACCTGTGCCTAAATACCAAGCAGGGCTTTGCTCCTGACTGCAGAACTGGAGATCCTTCTTGGAGCACCATCACAAAAAGTAAGAATGAGAGGGGAGAGCTGAGGCTTTCTGGACACTGCTCTGTGCTGTGACACAGACTGTCGACAAGGCTTTGCTCTCTCAGCTTATGCTCTTCATGTACCTCTTCTCTTTTAAAATAAGGCAAATAAAAGGCTCTGGATGCTCTTCTTGCTGCTTTCTACTGTGTAGAAGTGAATGGCTCAGTTATCGTCATAGGCATCTTCAGCTAGTGAGAGATTTTCCCTTTCAAGCAGGAGGAGCTCATGACCACAGTGCTGGAGGCACCCTGTTTTCTTGTGTTCTCCATGTGCAGCATAAGTTCAGACATGGAATCCTGGAGCCACAGATTTGGTAACTTACGCATTTTGCTCCAGATGATGAGTGGGATATGATGGCAAGTGATTGATGACAAGTGGGACTTGAGGTTCTTAAAGTCAGGCCTCATTTCTTAAGCAAAGATGCTATCACCAGATTACCAATAAATACTAATAATAGAACTGTCACAAGAGCTATTATTTTAAAAATATCAAATAAAATTCCTGCAATGCTATAGGCTACAGCTCCATCTGGTGACTGTGTCACAATGATAAGCAAATTCTCTGTTTACCCAAAACAAATATGCTAACTGCAAAGGTGGCAGATGCTGCCTGCCCTCATGACAGGTGGAAATCAGACAAAATCCAGATTGTACCATATCCATGGGTTCCATTTATTACCCAGACAGGACACCAGCTGTCTGCTGATCAGCACAATAGAAAAACAGACAGAAGTTCTGACCCTGAAGAGTGTTTTCTTCTGTGTTGAAAATGGCTGAAATGCTGTGGGAATCATGAAGGCAACTGTGCAAACATCATCTCTTGGTTTTCTGGCTCTCAGGACTGTGTCAGCATCCAGCCAAGCAACAAAGCTTCCATGTGACACTGACAGTTACTGTCTCCTCAGAAAAATGAGACCTCATGGCTTGGCTGCCTAGTAACCCCTGTTGTTACAGTACCTCATGGGGAATTGC
>NW_009915767.1:0-741 GCF_000696875.1 Nestor notabilis | reverse complement strand
CTGCTGAACATCCTGGCTGAAATTCCTGAGAGGAGGTAATAAAATTACCAAGCAGAAACCATGCCCCAAGAATCAGGTACTAAATGCACTCGTAGATTTAAAGCCAGAGGGTACTGTCTAGTCCAAGCGGTATGTCCTCAGCTGTGGAACACCTGCATCGATCTCAGTCTGTGCTTCCCTAGGGGCATGGGCATTACCCCTCTGAAAGATAGCTTCTCATTCCTAACATGAAATTGTTTAGCATCTACCAGTAACTTCCAATTCTGCCTTCCCTGTGAGGTACTTTTAATGAGTAAAGAAATTACATTGAGTTGATAACTGACCTTATGTCACCCAAATCTTCCCTGAACAGCAATCAGGTCTGCGAGATTCCAGATTTTGCTACTGTTTGGCAAAAGGATACATACATGCTTTCATACATTTACAACTGTTGACCTCTACTGGCACTCCTCAAATTTTACACTGGAGAGTGAGTCTCCAGTTCAACCTCAGCACAATCCCAAAAGCATACACATCCCTGTGTGCCTACAGGCTCTTTGTGACTGGGCTTATTCTTGACAGAATTATTTCTTATATGCGCTCTAAATTGACACAGGCATTGACAATAGTTAAGTGAGCAGTGTCTGTAAGTAACGTGCAAAACAACATAATGAAGCAGGGGAAAAGGAGAGATTTTCCTGAAGAAAGGGAATTTGGAAATTGCTGTTAAGCAACATTGTCCTGGGTTCAGCTACAGCAGTC
>NW_009915766.1:0-9484 GCF_000696875.1 Nestor notabilis | reverse complement strand
CCCCTGACGGGTGTCTCGCCACACGTAAGTGCCCTTAACGCAGCTACTTGAAGACTTGGAGACTTTGTGCTTGTTATTGCTGCTGCTGCGATCTTCGAAGATGATGTTGGCAGAGCAAGCCCAGAAGTGGTTCCCAACTCACGTGCAAGTTACGGTCCTTCAAGCCAAAGGTCTGAAGCCAAAAGGTAAAAATGGCAGCAACGATGCTTACACCATCATACAGCTGGGCAAGGAGAAGTACTCCACCTCGGTGGCTGAGAAGACCCTGGATCCTGTCTGGAAGGAAGAGGCCTCCTTCGAGCTCCCTGGATTACTCATGCAGGAGAATCCAGAAAAATACATCCTGTACCTGATTGTCATGCACAGGTCGCTGGTGGGGCTGGACAAGTTTTTGGGACAGGTGTCCATAAGTCTGAATGATATATTTGAAGACAAGCAAAGAAGGAAAACAGAGTAAGTGACGGTTGGGTTTTTTCATTATAATTTGTAGTCTTTGTGCACTTGGGGAGGGTGGGAAATAGTAGCCGTACATGTCAGCTTACTTTGAAATGAAATTGGGATGTTTCTCTCTTCTGTGGGGTGTTCAAAGCCCCTAATGTATACAGTTATGTCAGTGTGGCCTGACCTCTTCTAGAGAGTTTACTGTAATCACAGTGGTTGCCCAGCACAGGGAAGAACTGTCAATAACATTAACGTTTTTTGACAGTTCTGCGTGTGACATACACTCATTACAGTCTGTTTTTCTAAAGGTTTTTCTTCGTTTTGCTCAGGGCCATATCCCCAATCAACTGCTACCTCAGTTTGAACCATGTATGAGACTTGGACTCCCTTGAAGCCTGGTGTTGTTCTCTTTAAGAATATTCTCCTTCATTTTCTGCTACCAAACGTCTTTAAATATTCTATATTTATGTTTTAGTGGTCAGTGAACTGTAACTTAATGATGGTTTACCCCAGCAGAACAGTGCTTGATCCTGATTAGTCCTAGGCCACAGTCCTGCAGGCTGTTTTGTGCTGCAGGCCTCAACAGAGAAGGCTGAAGAGAAATTTCTGTTGCTGCAGTCGCTTCCATCATTACCTACGTAAGCCTTTGTCAAATAAAATTGCTGTTTGCCAGCAAATTCTGGCACTGGAATAAAAATTGAAAAGACAAAAAAAGACAAAAATACAAGCATCACAGCATTTTAATACTAAGCATCACAGCAGTTTATTAGGCTGAACTGTAAACTTGTCTAAAACATAACTAACTCTCTGGGTTTTTCAACTAAGTGGGTAAAATTGCTGTAATTTCTAGTTAAGACATGGTTGCGCGAAGATGCCTGGTACCAGTGTAATTTATCCTTCAACACGTTTGGGAATAAACTGTGGGTGTAAAAGTGCTGCAGGCATGCCTGTGACTGTGTGATCTGTGTTTGTTTTAGCTATGCTTATCCCACAGAAGTAGTCCAAGAGCAGCATGGAGTCCTCCAAGCTAACAATGTGTAGGTAATGATGTATGAGCATGGACGCATCTTTTTATAGTGCTTAAAAGTACCTGCCCCAGGTGCCTTTCCTCCTTAAGTGTCTCTTCAGTAGGGTAGAAAGGCCCAAACCCCAGCTGTTAATTTAAAGTCTGGTATTTCTTCTGTTAGTGATGGTGGGTCTATGGTGAGATGCTGGGCTTCGATTGAAACTGACTAAAGTGGCTCATTATCTGTCACTGATTGTGGTGGGGAGGCCTGAACCTCCAGCAGGGTCTCAAGCAGTTGGAGGTGGATGGAACAGCAACATCAGCCATGTCTTGTTGATCAGGCAACTGTTTCTGCGGAAACCATCTCAAAACCTGGTCCTGCTTATGTGCAATGGCTGATGTTGAAGGAGCAGTAAAGACAAGTCAAAGCTGTCTTTGCCCTGGCGTTAGGTTGTCTTTGCCCTGGTGTTAGGTTGTCTTTGCCCTGGTGTTGAGTTTTATTTTGTTGACGGAATTTTTAGCAAAGCAGTGTGTTTGCTAACCATATAATAAGAAAGAACATGTCTGTGCAGAATCTCTTGTGGGTTCATGAGCTGAAGTATTATACTTTTTAATTGCTTATCTTTTTTAAGGATAAACCAGTTATGTTGATGCAATACATGGTGAATGCCTGTAGCCTTAGGGTCTGAATTTCTATTTACACTCGATTCAAGAAGTTTCAGTGCACTTCAGACATGCATCTTAAATATTCCTTAATCATCAGTTGTAATTATCTTGCCAGTCAGTAGGCAACTGCCTTAGTTTAAACACCTACAGAAAAAAAGGTGAATGAATGAAGCTGGAGGAAAATATGTAAATTATTCATGTATTACTGTGAGTAACAAAATCTCTTCTCTCTTTGAGGAACCATATGCACAAATGTTTCAAAAGTAGTATCGGAGTCTTACAAAATTACTGCGAAAAATTGTGAGTGGGGTAATTAACGTAGTCCTGGTGATAGTTAAATAAGCAGTCAGATCTCTTCAGTATTTTGGTATGAAGTGGCACTTCATATAAAAGCTGTGTAGGGGTTCTTTATTTTTTCATTTCTTTCTCTGAAGTGCGAGAGGAGCTCACGCTATGTGAACGTGCTCTGCGCTTTGCCTGCGAGTTGCGCTGCGGAAGATGGAGCCTACGGGGAAATTCTTACAAACAGCTCAAGTCCTGTTTTCAGAAGTTACTTGAGCATTTAAGATTGCAAATCTTCTTAAAAATGGATGGGTGTTAGGCTTCTAGAGCCGAACAGCCATACTTGTAAAAGTCTTACAAGTGTAAAAGTGCGGCTAGGCGGTTAGTGGGATTTTTGGCAGCACGTACTCACTTAATGCCGACTCAGATTCTTATGAGATGGGAGCCTCTGAAAGTCCACTTTTCCTTCGGTGGCTTTCGGTGCTTAGAAACTTAGAAAATCTCCTTTTAGAAACTCTCTTTTGAAAAAATAAGTCACAGTCCTTACCTGTTCAGATGTTTTGGAAAAGGTCTCCTGGTTGTCTGTGTGTTTGTGCGATGCGGGTGTGCTGTTGCTGTCTCCTTTAAGCATTCATTGGAGATGTGGATGTGATATTTGTCCGTGCATGTGGGAGGAGGGCAAACTTTCAAAAATAGATTTGCAAATACAATCTCAAACAAAACGCTCTTTCTTTTGTCCCTTTTATTAAATCCTTTTTGATACAAAATATTCCTAGTCCTGTGTTGCCAGTAAAATCAGGGTAATATATTTGGACCTGAAGACCTTCTAGCTGTGGCTGTGGTGTGGGAACTGAGACACGCAGTGCCTTTCAAGCCCAAGTTCAATGTCTTTGTTACCAAAGCATTCTGATGGTTGAAATCTATATTCATTGTTTCAGAAACACTAATCTGTTTTATTAAGCTATGTTTTTACTTTCAAATATGTTCAACAGGCTTGTGGCGTTATTAAATCCAGAGTTATTTTCTTATGTTGATGTAACCTTAACATTTCTTGCTTTGTTTGGGGATGAATGAGATCCAGTTATTTGATGAAGTGTCTATTGGTAATATTTCTACTTTTTAATATATTTAATAGCTTCCTCTTTCCAACACAGCTGTACATATGGTGCTGCAAGAGACAGGCTCAAGAGTCACCAGGGTATTGCAAAAAAGATATTTAATATTCTGCACAATGCTGAACCCTGTCAGCAATTCCCTAGTGCTTTTTTAGTAAGGAGGTATGAGAAGTGAAGGCTACCAGCTGATTTTGAATTCCTAGGAAGACCGTGGGGTGTGAAACATTCAGCTTTTTGTATATATATATTTTATTTAATATTTTATAATTTGGAAGAAATTTAAAAATTTGCTGCAGCTTCAGAAATATTATGTTAGGAAAAAGTAATCCTTTTTTTCTGTACAGCTTAGTTTAGTTCCTCACATCTTAAGGAAAATACTTTGCAGTAAAGTTTTAAGGCAGAGGCCTCGTGATAGGATTTGCATGTCTTGTGTTCTGTTAGACTTTTCTGGCACAAGACTTAGTGAAACAAAACAGTGTATTTACTATAATTTGATAGTGAAGGTTTTGTACTCATCCTCCCTCAATGTCCTTTCTCTTTCTTTTTTGAAACTCATGATTTTTTTAGTTCTTAAAAGTGAAAATTCCTGAAGTGGCTAATTCCAGATGTGGCTCAGATGGTCCCTTACTAGGTCTCTTCCAGAGACTTCAGCCAACACATTTGCAGGATCCTATTTCATTTTCTTTCCATCTTGGTGCAAAAATGCCCATCACACTGTATTAGCTTTATAAATTTGTGTCTCTTCATCTCTTCTGTAGTTGGAAATGAACGGGCTCTTTTTACTTCTGCTCTTTTCTCAAGTTGAAAAGTAGGCTCCAGATGCGGAGAGATTTTACTGGATTTTTTTAACAGTTCAAAAAGCTTGCCAATACTGCTTTATTATCTTAAATTTCTGCCATGGTTTTAATATTTTTCAGGAAAATATTCTGGGTTTTTTTAATTCATCCTGAGAAATACACAAACATTTTTTTTCGTCTGCTGTTGCGGAATAAATACAGCTTTTTTGCTTGTGCAGTTTCATTGTAAATGATGATCAATGTGTTGTTTATATACATTTTGGGATAATTTTAATTCAGTTATTCATAGTTGCCTTAATACTGCTGCTGGATTGACAAGGCATAACTTCAAAACAAATTTTTGAATTATCATGGCATAAAAAATGCTCATTTACCGACTTGTCTTAATTTACTCATATTTTTCAGTACTTTTTCTTAATGAATGTGCTTAGGGTTGTTGCGAGTTTTTTTTTTCCTGTCTGCTAAATAAACAGCAATAGAAGAACAGATCTCCATTAACTTTTCACTATGATGTTCCTTATATCAGCAGCATTTGCTTCATCCTTGTTGTTTTCTAATTCTGCTCTATTTATTGCTTATTCCATTATTAGCTTTCCTGGAAAGCTACTGTTATTGTATGTTCAGCTGATTTAAGATGCAACACTTTCATGAAAGGTTATAAATGTGAGGAGGGCAGGCGATGGTAGAGTTATTTCTTACAGGAACTTTGTTGGGGGAGACATCCTTTATTTGTGGCTTAATTCCCCTTCTCCGTGTTTTCTATAAAATCTCAACACTTCCCTTCTCCAGCAGTGCTGTAAAAAAAGACTTATTCAAGCATATTACAGTGAAGGAATCTTGGCTTTATCTAAGATATTTCTGTGCTTACATCGATCATATAAGTAGTCAAAACCAGCTTCTGAGCAAACAAACAAACAAAAAGAATTACTAATTGACCATGATCAATACCCCTGTCTCATAAGCACTTACTCTTTAGTGCTGTTGAGCTTCCTGGAAGATAGGAGAATTGTGTGACTTCGTCCAAATTGATGTGAATTCCTTCTTGGCACCCTCCCTCTTGGGTATGGGCAGGTCCCCCCTTCGACTGCGTCTGCTCTGTCCTATTTCTCATCTGTAGCATCATAAAGCAACAAGTGGCTTCAAATACAACTTCAATTATGAGCAAGCAAACAACTAGTAAACAGTATGTCACGGTCTCAGTGCTTGTTAATGGATAGTGCCTTTAAAAAAATAATTCTACAAACCATAAGACTTTATAAATATTATTGACTAATTTTGAGTCTTTAGTTTAAATCAGAAAAGTGCATTTTAGGTGATAAAACTCAGTGATAATGGAAGTTGAAGGTTGTGACAGAAATTATCAAAATGCTGGGGTTAAAGTAAGAGGAAAAAAACATTCTGCTCTAGTCAAAAGTGGGAAGAGTAGTAACTGAGAAGTTTGCTAAAGGCACAGAAATAACGAGCAGTGTGGAAGATCCATGTGGATTTCTGCTGTTGCTTTCTTGGTACCACTTGGTAAATTTAAGAAACAAATGAAAGTAAGTTAGTAGCGAGGAACAGAAGAGAAAGATGCTTGAGGCAGGGAACAAATAGTTTCTCCCAGTTGTAGCCTTGTGGGATTATAGCTGTATTTCCAAATTATCTAGTGATATTCCCAGCATTTACATTTTGACAACAAACGCAAGCACATCCTCTGAATAAGTCATAATTCTGGGTCAGAGTCTGAATGCCATCTGGATTGAGATACTTCTCCATTTTCTCTTGTGCGCACACATGCTTGCAGACAAACTCAACTGAGATAACTGGCCTTAATTCTCATACTTTCAGTTATTTTGTTTCTAAAATAAAAGTATTCGCACATAGTCTTTAGCCAAAATAATAAGTAAACTAAGATCACTTTAATTACTTTGATTCCAGTTTATGTTAGCTCACCCCTTAGTGAGAGTGTTGTGGTATGTGTCAGTTCCCACATGTTTTTTGGTGTTACAATGTCACTCTGTAGTATTTATTTTTAAACTCTTCTTTGTACCTCTCATTTCAGTTGGCTTCCAGAAAGTAATACTATTCACCTTGGTGAATGTTATCACTTACTTTAATAAAGAACCTGTTTTCTTCTTTGTTTCGCCTCATGCACAGTGTAGTCTGTGCTCAGCCCCTTGCCTTAATTTTCCTTCTTACTGCCTGGTTGGGGCAGTCTTTTGGTGGCGTGTCTGAATGATTTCTCACAAAACATACTTCTGCATTTTTGAAAGTGCATTTGCTGCTAATGAAAATGTTAATTCTGGGCTTTGGATGTTGTTTTTTATCCATTAGCTGTGGACATTTATGTTAGTGGGATTTTGTGAAGCAAGTTTCTTCAGTGTATCTAGCTTGAATGTAGTAACCTCAAATGACAAAGTAATTCTTTCCTGTGACAGGTGATAGACGTGTTCTATCATTTGGTCATTTATAGGGGTGGTTTTAGAAGTACCTACTAGTGTAGAAAATTCTCTTCATCACTTGTAGCATATTAGGATGCTGATTCTACCTGTAAGATCAAGGTTATAAGCCTTGTGGATGCTGTGATGATTATGTGGCTTTTTCGCAGAATTCCTTCACTAATAATATGAATTAAAATCGGGATTTTACAAATATTTTTGGGTTCAGTCTAATGATTTCAGCTAAGTAAAATTAGATCAGCTCAATAGATATTTACTGTTAGAGTGAGAGTGACGTATTTGAGAGGCAGCAAAATGAATGGGGAAAATTCCTTCAATACTTTCCATCTTCAGTAGTGGCAAGATGACAGAGTTAGAAGGTCATTTGTCATGCCCAGGTGGAATGTGCAGGCTAAAAGACTTCTAATTCCTGTTGAAATTGGTAGACAAGTATCCCAGCGGTTTTGGAGGCTGGTAAAGTTTTAAAATGTAATTAAAATCACATAGTGGTTTTTCTTACCCATACTGTTACTATTTTCCTTACCCATCAGCCTGTCCGGCATACTATCAGCCTGTCCTGCTCACTGTTACGTGGTGAGTAGAATAGGTTGAGTAATGCTTTTTCGAAGAAGAGAGAGGGCTAGGATGTGGAACTGTCAAATTGCATGACAGATTTGGAGGATAAGACACATCAACATCAGTTTCCTTCTACTACGAGTGACACAAGATCCTGGTTTCAAAATATTTCTTGAATGCAGGATGGAGGGTGCAATGAGAATAGTACGGATAAGCAAAAGTGAGTTGGAAAACCAAGTTAATGGCAAAAAAGTGAAATCAAAAGGGAGGAAAAGAACAGTTGAAGAAATTGTGGTGAAAGTATGTTTGTAGATCACTAGCTATTTAGATGGAATAGGCAGGCCAGAATTTTTTAACTTGCTTATTTATATAACTTCTTTCAGTTTCCTCCTTCACTCTTCCTGTCTGTCTTTACTAAGGTAAAAGGTTCAGAACTGCTAATATTACACAATTTAATATGCAGAAGATGGTTATTGTCTTTCTTAGAAATAACGGAGTGTGTTTTTTCCACCCCTAATTGTAGGTATGGCCAAAATGCAATAATTTTGTCCTGGTTAGAAAATAGCCATGTTTCTTCAGATAGGGGTTTAGTTTTTCAGGGCTGACTGGTCAGCAGGATTTTCCCTATTCAGCCTTGAATGTTGTTCTTTTTACATGTTCAGAAAACTTGTCAGCATACAGAGTGGCAATTTATGTAATACTTACAAAATAAGAATTATCAGGAACCTGTGCAAGACAGGAAAAGCCCATTAATGCACTCAAAACAGATGAGAAAAAGCAGCAAAGGTTGTTCTGATGGAAACCATAGGGGAAAAGTCGAAATTAGAGGGTGTATGGAGGACGTTGTTCTACAGAACATTTGAAGGTAAGAGCAAGAAGGATGAATGTGATTCAGGAGGCAATAGGGCTTCCTTTGAAGTTGGGAAAATTTGCCAGACTTTGTACAAGGTCTGTTTAAATAAAGACTGTCTGCAAGACTGGATGTAATACTTGGTTATTAAATAAGAGGGCATCTGCTCTCATAAAAGCCACCCTGTTTTGTTCGTGTATGTTATTGGCTATTTTCCTACTTTGTACAGGCTTTCTATAGAATAAGCTCATGGCAGCCTGACAAATGGAGCATTTATTGTGGCTAAAAGTACTGTAAACAAAACCAAAATAGCAAGTTTTATTGGCTTTTATAATACATTACCGTTTTTTAAATTGGCAGTGGTAGAGTGGAATTCAGTATTTTAGGACCCAAATGTTGTTATCTGAAAACAGTGGACTTCATTTTCCAATTCTTTTTTCTATTACACACAGTGCTGTTTTTCTTATTTGTTGCTCACGCCCATGTGTTGTAGAAACAGATTCTAATAAGAACCATTTACAGACTCGGTTGCTCATTCACGTGCAGCTCCACACAAATACATTGCCTGCATTTGCTCTCATCTGTTTTAAAAAAGTAATTATTTGCCTTTGAATTTGAAGAAAATCATGATTTGAGTCTGCTTCTCATATTGTCTTGTTATGAGCTGAAGCATATGGAACCTTCATTATAACTAAAACAAGATAAACTCTCCAAGGTAACAAAGAAACCTCCTTGAAATGCCTAAGAAATGAAATATCTGTCTTTTATGCAAAGATTTGATCCAGCGCTCATTATTCAAATAGAAATTCCACTGAAGTCCAGAGGAATTTTGCTGGAGTAAAGAGTTTATGATTAAATTCTGTTGGAATCACTAGTAGCATTGAACCTGGTCCCAGCAGGTAAGAGGTCCAGTCCCTTATGCCATTCTATTATCTTCTAGGGTAAGGAGGGTTTCTTTGTTTCCCCAGCTGAACTTAACTTCTAGTGTCATGTTCTTCAGTTTGAAAACAAATGTACAAGCTGCAAAGGCAGTGTATTAGTTGCGTCCTGGAATTCTCTCCTTCAAACCTGGTGAATGTCAAAATAGGATGCAGAGGTATGCCATTAGCAGGTGAGTACTGGTAGTGGCACAAAGTGGTTGTTGATTCATGGTAAGAATGTCAGTCATGGAATTAAATTAAGTTTTAAAAGAAAAGGCTTTCTTCTACACAGCAAAGGCTTAAGAGTTTATGTCTTTATGTTGTTCTCAAACAAGTTAGTACGTGTCATACATCAATTTAAAGTTTTGGTAATTCCTAAGTTAAATATATTAAATACTTAAAGTTAAATATATT
>NW_009915765.1:0-811 GCF_000696875.1 Nestor notabilis | reverse complement strand
CTCCAACTGGACATTGAGCCGTTGACCACAAACCTTTGCGTGCGGCCATCCAGCCACTTCTTTATCCACTGAGTGGTCCATCCATCAAATTGATGTCTCTCCAATTTAGAGACAAGAATGTTGTGTGGGACAGTGTTGAATGCAAAATATGAGATCCCGCAGTCAACACAGACCGGAAACCTCCTGGATTGGTTACACCCAGGTCATAAGCAAACTGTTCTATTCCTCCAGATATCAGGGTGGTTGAAATTCTCCATGAGGGCCAGGTCCTGCCAACATGAGCCTTATTCCAGTTGCCTGAAGAACAACTACTTATTTCTAGTCAGATAGTTTGTCAAGACACCTACCACAACATTTTCCATATTGGTCTGCCCTCTCAGCCCAACTCACAAACTCTCAGGTGGTTCATCATCTGTCCCACAGCATTTCAGCTGGTCTGCTGCATAAAAAGCAACTCCTCTTCCTAGTCCACCCCTCCCAAATAACCTGTATCCAACTATCACAGCACTCCAGTCATGTGTTCTATCCCATCATATCTTCATGATCTCAATAAAATCATAACTCTGCAACTGCATGCAGATGCATAATTCTTCTTTGAACCCACACGGTTTGCATGAGAGCACAGACATTTCAGAGAGGCAACCAGCCATGCTGATATCCCAGAAACATTACAAGAGTTTTCCCTGTAGTTCTGAAAGACACTTTCTTGTTTATACGGATGTGCTTGGGAAGGGCACCCTTCAGCTGTGTTGTTTTGTCGTGGGGGTAAAATATATATATAAAAGATATATTAAAAAATATATATTTTTTA
>NW_009915764.1:0-8413 GCF_000696875.1 Nestor notabilis | reverse complement strand
TGCCCTCTGGCCAGTCCGTGATGACTTCTAGCATTCTTGGATGAATGGGATTTCCTATTCGAGCTTGTTGTGTAATTAGTGCAGCCCACTTACTCCATGTAGCATCGGTCGCATGATGCGTAGAAGAGACCCTGCCTTTGAACATGCAGCCCAGCACAGGCAACCGGGGCACCAGGAGTAGCTGTGCTTCACTTTCAATCACTTCTGAAGCAGCTTGAACCCCCTCATAGGCTGCCAGTATCTCCTTTTCAGTGGGAGTGTAGCTGGCCTTGGATCCTCTGTATCCCCAACTCCAAAAGCAGAGGGTCAACCTTGAGTCTCCCTTGGACCTTTCTGCCAGAGGCTCCAGGCAGGACCATTCTCCCCAACTGTGGTATAGAGCAGATTTTTCACATCAGGCCCACAAATTCAGAAAAAAATCATTATTTTACAAGTTTCCCAGTTAAATGTAATGCATGTCTGGAAGTATCATAGACTGCTTTATAAATCAGAGATGTCAGAATTTTTAGCAATGTTCCTTTCTAGTAAATCTCTTCAGTAAATAATGGTAGATCAACCACAATCATTTCTTCACATAAAGAGATTTGCATATTTTTCTGCAGAGTAACTATAAAATAGGCATCGTTTTTCATGAGATAAGAATTATTTATGAATTATATTGTAGATGCTTCCTATGCTTCCTACATGTATGCTGAAAAATACATATTTCCCTTTAGAAGAGGTAAAAGATGCAAGCAAGAGTAAGGCACTAAAGGGAGAACTGGTGTTTTACTACGTTTGTATGGAGAGGAGGAGTTTGATGTGTCAGACAAGATATTGTCGTTGTCTCAGCTACCCAGAGATGCAAAGTTTGGTGTCCTGAAGGAGCCTTTCTTTTTCAAATTCACTGGTTTTGTACAATACACTAAAGGCACAGAAAACTTGCCATCTGATTCATGGCAAAACTCTCCCACCCCTATTAGAAGAGGACTTGCCCCATGCATGTTTTACTCCTAGCAAGAAGTCTGATTCTAATTTATCATGTTTCTATTGCACCACATGGTCTCCAGTCATGAATAACACTTTCCAGAAATTTATAAGTGCAAAAAATAAAAGCCAAAGCTTTTGATAGATATTATGCTGTTCTTCCCAGTGCTGCCATTCTCACTTATGATTGCGCTGTTAGTCAGAACTCTAAACTTTCTGCTGAGTGTATGATCATTAAAATGATAAAAGCATGATCTTCCTACTGCTATTGATTTTTTCACTGAATTTTCAGCATGAACATTCTCTGCCCCTGAGAGCACTCCAGCTGTGCTGCACAGCAGGATAAATAACATCTTTCTGTTTCCCTGAGAAGCTGCTTTCTTCACCTTTTGATCTTTCTAACTTTTTCAACTGCAGTTTAATTTTCTTTATACAAACAAGTTTATGGATTGAATGAGAAGAAAAAGTAAAATACAATCAAATAAACACATAAATTAAGAAATTATTTAGAAATTGTTAAGAAAGACCTTTCCAAAGTTCAACTGAGATATATTTTCTAGATTTTACCTTTTAATTTGAAGGTTAAAGAGGGCAGCTGAAGTCTTCATGAGCAGGACAGTTTTCTGTTTTTCAGTGATTCCAGGTTACTGAGTTCCTAAGGAAAGCAAAGAAACTGGAAAATATTTTGATGTGGGTAGTTTTTATTTTGCTTTTGATGTGAAGGTGTTTGAGCTTTCTTGGATTTTGTTTACACTGTCAGAGGGTATTTTTCACAACTGGCAGACACAGCTCTCCTAAATATGAAAGTGCAATTCTGTCTGCATTTGCTCTGAGCAGTAAATTGTGAATTTTATGTTTTTATTTCATGTGTAATTCAGAATTTGTTTTAGTTATTCCATGAAGTCAAAATATACTGTACCCACAAACAACATATTTGCCTTCTTTTCAGCAGCACACGTTTGATTAGCCTCACGTTCTTTTGTCATTGAGCTACAGTGCTGTACCTTATAATGGCTTATCCATGTATTAGAAAAGAAAACTTTTCCTGCTTTGCTCTGAATGTCTTCTTTGCTGTTCAGGAACACAGAACATGAACGTCTGACTTCTGCAAATTCACAGCCAAAACCGGCTCACTTTGATTAGGTTTTAATATTAGCAAATATTAAAAATGTCCCCGGAAAAAAATATTAATACTACGGTGTTAGTAGCTACATATGTTCTGACTTTGGCCACTTAAACTGAAAAGCTAAGTTAGTTGAGTACTCTTCCTAGCATTTTTTAGTAATTTTACATAATTAATGTACTGTGAAGGAACCTACGTGATCTTTAGATGGTAATCCAAGAAAGGCATCATGTAGGTTCCTTCACAGTTCTCTCTAGTTTGCCTGTAGAGGCAACCTAGTGAGAATAACCACTTACCTGAGCACAATAGTTATGATATCCCCCAGTCTAGCACAGTCAGGTAATAAAAATACTGTGCATCATGTCTGCAGCTCCTCACTCAGATTAGCTAAAAAACACTACATCATTCACCTCTGTTCTGCTAGCTGTTAGTATTCTGAATTAAAATGATCTCTAGTGTCTGGGATAATATGAATAAACAGAAAAATATACAACAGTCATAATACATATTTGAATGTGACAAGCTGTGTTAATTCAAAAAGTCTATATTTCATGCTTATGTTCACAACCTATGTAAAATCCCTCTGTATTAGAATAGACTGCATCAGAAACAACAGGAAGGGTTTCAGCTGCAAATGCAAAAACCATCGTTTCATAAACTTTTTATAAACAGAAAAAGTATGTTGTGGTTACTGTATAGATTATTTAAAGCAGCAAATTCATCTCTTTCTGATTCTACGCATGTCTAAGAGAAGTAAGTAAGCTGTCAATGTACGTGTCTTATTTTTCTTCTCAACTCTTAAGCTACCACAGTGATTGCACAAGCTTTTTCCTTAACCTGCATATATTTAAAAGACCACAAAACAGATTTGTTTCCTTGTTGATAGTTAATGTATAGGTCTTTCTGAGTCCAGGATGATTTAGGATGATAGGCTCAGACTAAATTTACCTAAGTCACTTAGATCAACAATGGATACTGTGAAGGCATCTCAAGTTCCAAAACTCAAATTGGAAAGGGCTGACTACTAGCAGATGTTCTATGGGAAGGTGAGAATAAGACTGATACATGAAGGTATCAAGTGATTCATTGAAATGTTTCTGCAAGCTGTAATCAGAAAGCAGAAAACGCCATTTTTGTCTATTGCCGGTTTTGTTCAATAAAATTTACATTTCAATCTACAGGGGAGATCATGTTTTTCTTTCAGAGTAGCAACAGATACTCCAGAAAGAGTTCAATTTACTAGCGCAACTGGCATTTTCTTTTCATGCAATAACATCTATCTTTTTGCCTTGACATAACAGAGCAATCATATTTAACTTGTTTTTAAATTTTGTATTACAAGGTGGCTAGGTCAAACCTTGGACTGGCGCAGTGGCACATTTGTAAGCCCCTTTCCTAGCTGTGTTTCCCCTCTGTTCCTGTGAAACAACCATTTTGCATAACTGGCCAACAGCCACTCTGAAAATGTGCTTTTCTCTGCTTATCTTTATGGCAAATGTGGGGCACATGCTGTGCTGCTCACAGTCTCTTTCTCCTTTTTTCACAGAAATGTGAGTCAGTGTAAATAATTTACATGTCAATATTTCACTTACATTTACATGTACTTACATTTTTCTTTAATTATTATATAATGTGTGTATACACATGTATTAAAGTATTTACATGTAAATGTTTTCACACTGTGTAGGTGTACAGCAAAACCTAAATTGTCGGCCAGTGTCCTGGGATTAAAGGTAAAAGGTAGCCTCTGACTTCTGTATCCTCTCCTATATTTTCTTGTTCTTTCCATTTTGCTGTCTGTGCTTTGCCCTTCACTACTTCAACCCTTTCTCCATTAAACTGTTCAATGTCACTTTTCTCTCCCTTTTTTCAGTCATGATACTTGCAAGCTTCCATATCCGCTTCTTAATGTTCCCTCATTACCCTGCATGTAAAAGAAATTGAGTTCTCCGTGGCATAGCACAGTCAGAGCACAAACTTTAATAGTATCATTTAAAAAAATGTTCAGAACAGTATTGCTGAAAACTATGCTTGAACGGCTCAAGACTACTGTTCTCATTAACAGGATGCTCTTTCAGAGCCAACTGAGAGAGAAAAAGTCTCTCTTTATAATGGATCTCTGGATCTTTATAACGAAAGGTGCAGAGATATTAGGAGGAAGATGTAAAAACAACAACAGAATATTGAAACGTGTTCTGGCATTGCAAGGTGTCAGTGCTCTGCTCTGACAGAACTGAAGTTAATATAAGTAAGTTTTGACATAGACGTTAATGGGAAAAGCCCTCAGTTTATTGTGGAAACTAATGTCTATATTTTATTTGCTCTTTGTGACAAGCTTAGGAAAACATATTACCTGCTACCTGGAAGTGGCATATCTATATGCTGTTATCATTAGAGTAGCTCCCCTTCAAAGCCAGTACAATGCATTTTCTGCAGTTTATGACTTCAGCTTTGGGCAAGGATATGACAGTTCTAAACGCATAGTATCCCCATGTGAAACACTTCTGGTTTTCATTAACAAAATTAAATAGCTGGCACAGGATTTTGTACCTATCACTCCCATTTTAAATTTCAATAGGATTGCAGATAAACATGAGGAAAATATACTTGTCTAAACTACTATATCTTATCCTGAAAACAAAACATGACATCTAGAAGGCAGACTACCTGTAGTTAAATTGGAGATGACATATGTGAATGCACTCACTTATTAAGACACTGTATTTAAGGACATTTGAATTTAAATTCCTAGTTTCTTCACTGAAATATACAGACATTCTGACCCTGCAGCTTCAAGACAAAAATATAACTCATAATACTCTGTGATGACTCTTTTTTGGCATCAAAGAGGTTCTCTGGATATTTTTCACTTCATGTCTTCTGTATGCAATGAAAGGGAAAGTGAGATAACATACCCCAGAAACTTGCATGTGACTGTGAATTTGTCAAAGCTGTTACATTCGATGACAGCTGAAAGGTGTGTAGTCATCTGATTGCGCAGGCAAGTGAATCCCCTTGTCATCACTTCAAAGCCTAAAAGATGCTTGGACCTACGCCACAAGCACTGCAGTTTCAGCACATGCAGTGGGTTGGCATACTAATATTGCTAAGACCTAATAACATTCTGAGGTTAATGGCAGCTGGTCTATCAACCGCTTCTTGGTGCAGCATTGCTTACAGATTAAGGAGTAAATGTAATGTTTTGACAGGTTATTTTGAGATACTGCATTTGAATGCTTGTCTGGTTTTGTTGTTTTTCTTTGTTTACTTTTTTGATTAAGCTAGCATGTGAGGAAACTGGTAAAATATACTTCTATATATCACAAAGAAATAAGAGTGGTTGCTGTAGGGACTTCTCAGACAATATTCACTTGTATTGAACACTAAAACATGAGTCTGTATTTCAACTCCCTGAGAACCAGGCAAGAATGAGACCTTACCATTGGGGTAACAGTTAAACTATCCAAGCAGATGTACTAAGTCATGTTGTTAAGTTTTTTATCTAACTTACTTAGATGGTGGTTGGAATAATTGCTGAATCTGAAGAAGACTAAAGGTTATTTTGACACCTGTTTTGACTCTGTGTGTGACCTTCTGACTTTGTAAAGTCAAGCTTAAATCTCTCATTTACCACAATGAAGATAATATTTCATTCTACCTCTATCACTACAGTGCAACAAAATATATTCAGGTTTTGACAGGCTCGTTACACAATTTCACTCTTTCACGGTTCATGTCAGAACTGAACTCCTTCTATATAAGATGCCACAAGATATCTATGTCTCTGCAAACTTTCATCATTTCACACAAATTAAATCCAGAGGTACTGTTACATGATCCTATATGTACCATTGCTTACTAAGAATATGTGAATGCACAATGAGAAAGTAAAATCTGAAGGGTCTCAGGCAGCCTACAGGTAGCTGAAGCATACGCCAGACACACAGGCAGCCAAAGGCCTCAGAAATGCCTTTTCATCTCTAACCCCTGCTGTGACATCTTTAGAAGCTTCATTTCCTACATTGTCTGTCCGTCCATACATCAAAAGCCACTAGGTTTCATTCAGATGTGCTCTATCAGGTGAAAAAAGCTTTAGCTATCAAAATATTTCAATCTTCAGAAAAATTAAAACATGAGGTACAGGTAGGGTACAGTGGACACTAAGGAACTGCTGATGCCCAAGGACCCAGGCAGGCAGAGAACCTCTGCTGCTGCTCCTGCCCTTCCCTTTCAAGTTCTGCAAGGCCAGGGGGGCTTCTCAGCCTGAACAGTTTTTTAATTCTTCTGATCTACATCTCTTTCTGAATTCATATCTTTTATGCCACCAGGCACTAACCAGGACATCTGAATGGTAAAGGGAGAACAATATTAGCCAGATATGCTGACCACACCCACAAAAGGACATTAAATAACAGAGAAGCACAGACAGTGGTAGAGAATTTAACAGGAGTCTGAATCTCAAGATATGGAGACACTGAATGAGCAGGTGTGTAAACCTTTCACTAAGAAGCATTCAGCAGATGAAGATCCTGTCTTGAATCAGTGCTTGAACTGTTTTTATTTCCATTGGTCCATATTGATAACTATTGCCATTAGTCAGAAACAAACACTATGCCCTCATGATCAACAAAATATCTCCACACGTGATTTTTTTAAGTGCTCCTTAAAGATGATCACCCTGCCTATTGGTACTGGAATTTCTTCACAATTTCTAAGTAACTAAGTCCCTCACATCTTATCAAAACAGCATTTGATGACTTTATCATCTTCTGTTCCTAACCTAGCAAGAGAGAGAGAATTATGACAGCCTAATCTAGCAGGAATCATTTAATATTCTTACTTACTGAGAATAAATAACTCTAACCAATGATGAACTGTCAATTCTGCTTGATGATTTTGTTAAAAATCTAAGAGTTTTCAAGTGAAGAAAACCTCAACTCTCAAACCAACTCTGTAAAGAGAGCATTACTGTCTCTTGTCATTTGCAAATGAAATGACCACTACATTTTCTTGTTTTCCAAACAGAAAAACATCCCTGTTTTTTTAGCCACAAAGATTCAATCTGGACTCTAAAAGATATTTTCCCTCCCAGTGTCAGTATCAAACAAGAATCAACTGATCAAAAAACATGCTCCTGTTGTTTTCAGGCATCTTTTATGAAATCTTGATCACTGGTGATTGTAGATAAATCAGAAAGTATACAACAGGCTTCCAAGTCTGATTAGGAAAAAAAGAGTCTTTTTACTTGCAAAGACAAATAATTTCAACATGTTCTCAGTGACAAATCATAAGTAAGGCACTCCATTCAATTACTTTTACCAAATAATTTCAGAGGTTTTGACATACAGAGAATGGGATATAAATATATATATAAAGGTTTTATAATAATCTTGATAATAATAAAATATAATTTCTAAAGAGCTACATATATTATAAAAAATTGATGTTGAAATGGTCAGACATATTGAGAGAGGTTCCTCAGTTGAAGCTTCTCAAAACTCTACTGCATTAAAGATACTTACTAAAAATGCCAATTTGACTTAAAGTAAGTTTTAAACATCAGTTTCAGGTTTTTATATTTTTGCATAATCATCATTTCTAGTTCATATTGGCATGTTTGATCATTATGATAAGAAATAATGCTTTTAGTAAAGTATGTCTCCAATTACCATTGTGCATTACCAGAGGGAAAAGTAGAAGAGGTGCAATTAAAATTGGTCTTAAGCGACAACTTCTCTTGTGTTTAAAATGTGGAGTGCTACAAGAACTTATCATATCTTTAACCCTAGGATGAAGTCTTTCCCAGCCTTTGTGTCATGATCTCCCTCAAATATGATTTTTCTATTGTAAGTACCTAATCTTCAGTTTCATTCATGTACAGCTAGAACAGTAGTACTGGAAAAGCCAAAACCAGCATCTGTTGCTTTATTTCCAGTTCCCAACTGGCCAAAGGAGATGTGGGGTAGGGAATCTACTACAGTTCCTGCATTTTAAGAAAATTGTTTAATACATGATTCAGAAAAGAAAATTTATGACTATAGCTGAGCTTGCCAAATATTATATTTCAAAAACAACATTATTCATTGACTTTTTGTCATTTTTCGTTGACTAATTTATTCAATAAAAACTTCTTATGACATTTAACCAATTCTGCAGCAGCCAAAATATTATTTGTCAGAAAGCTATTTTATAAATAACGACAGTATTATTCAAATTGCTTAGTCAGCAGGGTTAGTAGGTTTATATATTTTTATATATTATGTATTATATATTATTTATCTTTATATATTTATTATATATATTATTTATATGTATTTTATATAT
>NW_009915763.1:1395-7154 GCF_000696875.1 Nestor notabilis | reverse complement strand
TATATATTTATATATAAATAAAACACACATATATATATATATGTGCATTTATATATAAAAAACTTACATGTCTAGTTAGGCCAGTCAAAAAAGTTTTAGGAAACTAAGTAAAGGGCTAGTACTAAATTCTTCTTCCAACACATCAGCAGCTCAAGGCAGTAAGAAACATGGAGGACCAACTGATAACCTGGTGCAAGAACAGCACTCAAGGAAAAGAAAACCTTTCTAGGAAAGCTAAATGAGTTCTTTTCATGAACATTCACTGACACAGTAGCAAAACTGGAGAAATGCCCATTCTACAACTTTCTTTGATAAGGATTCAACAAAGGATCTAAGAAATTGAAGGAACTCTGAAAAAAAGTCACAATAAAAACACAGCAAGTAACCATCTAAGAAATCATTAGAACTGTAGGATATTCACCTAAAAGTTCCAAGAGCAACACAGGTCAAACAACGTGAGCAGCAACACATGGTATTTCACTTAAAAAAAATCCCTGGAATCCAGTGCCAGACTGTGATAAACATCAATTTTTAAAGGCATCTAGAGCAATTTACAGAACTAGAAGTATGCTTCACCTGACATTTATTCCAGCTAAGACAGTAAAAACTTTACTGAAGAAGACAAATCAGTGACCACATAACCACTATTTACCTAACAAGAGTCAAGAAAGGCCTAGGTTTATTTTATGAACTTCCTGGGGTTCTCTCCCTCAAGAGGGCAAGCAGCAGGTAAATGTAAACGATATATACACAGAAAAGGAATAGTATCAAGATATCTGTATTGATGACAAAGATTCACAGTTCATCACGTGTCGGAATTCACCTGCCTAATCTGTTCCTCAGTTGTGGTACACCATAAAAACCAAAAAACAAAACCCAAAAAACAAAACCCAAAAAAAAACAAAACCCAAAAAAAAACAAAACCCAAAAAAAAACAAAACCCAAAAAAACAAAACCCAAAAAAACAAAACCCAAAAAAACAAAACCCAAAAAAACAAAAACCAAAAAACAACCTAGCATAATTTGGTTGAAGAGGTCAATCATCAATGAGAAAAACACTGGAAATCAGGCTCCATCATTTCCAGTGTTCATCAGGCTGTTTATTTAAAATGGGGGAAAGGGAATAATTAAAAAAATAGAAAACACACACCATGACAACGTAGCAGCTAATTAGCTGTGTTATAAACTAAATAAATCATAAAACAAATACTGACCAGAAGACTAATCATGCTAACCAAGTGTGCTTCCAGACTAAGCCAGTCTAATGAGTTTAATTTAAAACCTGGTTAAGGCATAGCACATGTGACCTGAGTTATATACTCTACATGATTATTTTGACTAAATAGATAGAAAGCAATTTGCATTTACTTATGACCTAGGTCACAAAGTTAAAGGAAATACTCCTCTGTCTGTGGCAAATGTTTTTTCATACCTTCCAGAACATCAACAGGAACGTCTTGGACAAACTGCTCCCACCATCGTCTATACATTGGTTTTGATGTCCATTCCTGTATTTCAAACTTACACAAACGGCCTGCTAAGTACATAACTGCAACAGCTATGATCTCAGGTTCCCACTGCAGTGACAGTGTAGTGCAGAGACTGGAATAAAAGTAAACAAAAATAAATAATAGTAGTAAGAAATAACCCCCACAACCACGAAGATATCTCTGATAGTCACATTACAACACTTCAATGTACAACAGCTATAATTAACAAGGTATAAAATCCCACAACACTCGACATCTCAGACAATTAAAATTAAGATCCTTGTTAAACAAGAGTTTACTGTTTCTGCACTACTGCTATCATGAAACAAAGTAACTTTACACAGACAATGCAGAGGGCACATGTCTAGACAGGCAAAACGCCACTTAATACGAACATCAAGTTTTGGAGTTTAAAAACAGAAAACATAAACCTATATGACTGTGAAAGAAGAAGTTCTGCAGAATCCTCCTCAACAAGTCTAGGGTGTATTCAGTTGTTTTGGGGGGTGGTTTTTTTTGTTTTGTTGGTTATTTTCAGTGCCACACTACACATGAAAAGTGCTTCTACATACACTCCTGTTAAATGATGTGATCCTTGTATTGAGAATCCAATATTCAAGAAATTATAAGTCTAGCACCAAAACCTGTATTCCTCCCTGAATCTCATGGCTACTTTACTTTTACCAAAATATCACTTAAAAAAAAATAGTGACCAACATGATGGAATTAGGAAGTGGCAGCTTCTCCCAGGAAGCGCCATGTACCTCAGATTGGGCAAGAAGTCAGCTTCTACCCCTCACATCTACAATGTTGTTTGGCTCTATCAAAAAGGAACTTTTTCTTAATGCAGCACTAAATCATTACCACAAAACTGCAAAGGTCTTAATGGTCTACTTCTGTCTCATCCTAGATTTCCTGCTCAATGAGACTACCATGATAATGATAGAAGAAAAACTGATGAACATGATCATGAAAATATGGAACAAGCAGAAAACAAACATTTGTCAAAGAAATATCTAATCACAGACTAAAGTAAGCAACAGTAACTGTTTCACTTTCAAAAGGTTTTGCAAGAATGTCTTACCTGTCGTTGACAAACGTCCATGCCATTTGAACCAGTTTTTGAATTTTATTTTTGTCTCCTGAAAAACAATCAGGAAAGTCACAAGAAATAAACTTAGGAAGGGCAAACAGTTTGGAATAGAGTATTCTTGCACTTTTAATTCAAATTAAGTTCTGAAAATTAACAACAGGTGTTACTCGCTCACCCTGTAATATTTTACCTTTGAGTTGTTTGGCATACTTGAGAAGAAATTGGTATGGATGCTCCACTTGCAAATCAAACTTTATTGTTTGTAGTAAGATTCTTTCAAGGACCATCACTTCTTCCTAGAGAATGTTACAGGGTAACCACAATATTATTCCTTCTTTTACTCACAAATACTTTATGCTAGTATATAGCATGACTACATGCATCTCCAGGCAAATGTGCTTTTCTGCTTTTGCTTGATTAGGGTTTGTCTCCAAGAAGAATAGAAATCTCTGTCACTTCAAACATTATCTTTAACTCACATACTTTTTCTTCACATTTACTAGAGTCAGGAGAGAGAATATGGTGTTTAAGATTCCTTTTCCTTCACGGAGGAAAGAACTGAACCAGACACAGCATGAAAATGCCAAATAAACAAAATCACAACAAAAAGATAAGCTCTCTCCACATTTCTCTCCTGAGTTTCAGATCCTTCTGCTATTTATAATAAGCAAATTTTGAGAGAAGCATAGTTTTTCTAAGTCAACTACTCTAAACAGGAAACTTCTCGATACTTTTGAGATTTAGCTCTTTTACTTGACTTCACATTTGCTAGTAATGGCTTCCTAAAAAGACACTAAGACTGTCAAATATGATTTACATCTTGATGACATTTCTAGATCTGACCAGAATTACTCAAATTTACTTTAATTTACAAAATAACAGTGGAATTTACCTGGAATCAAACGTAAACTTTTTAAAATTACTCCAGTAGGCTCCCAAAGCCTATCACATCACCCAAAAGAGCCATAAATGCATGCTGAATGTATAGTTTAAATCTGAACAACTGAAAATTGGCCAGTGTTCTTACGAATGTATGTCACTCTGCTTGAGTATTAGGATGAAATCAACTTCAACATGAGTGTTTTTACCTTTGGGTCATCTCCAAACTGTCCAAACTGTACATCATTTAGCAAGCTACGAGCTGTTTTAATTATATCTTTACATTTCTTAGGTGTTTCTTCAACTTTTCCTGCTAGGAAGAGACAGCAGGCTCCTGTCACCTAAAAAACAAAGTGCTTTCAAAAACTTGTCTGCATGAAGATATGCAATACAGTCTAACACTGTAAAAGCACTGCTGGTTTCCATTAACAGTTCTGTAAAAATTTCCCTGTAAAGACTTAATAAGCATATTAATTTCTAATTTTATTATAGGGTTAGTTTAAACCTTTACTTTCTCAAAGGAAAAACTGCAGAATTTGGAAGTCTGTCTGATTTATACAACTTTATTTCAAGGTCAGAAACCCAAAGCAGAATTTGACCTGGACTATCAAGGAGTTTTAAATGCTATTACACTTTTTTTTTTTTAGCCAATACAGGAGTGCCAACACTATAGCTGTTACTCCTTACAAAGAATAGTATCTTCAGACATAACTGCAATGGCAATGTTTCTAAGTCTGAATAGAAACATATAAACAAGCAAGAATCATGTATTTTAAGCTGTTATGATTAAAAGATAAAATGCTTATTTTTCATCATCCATAGTGGTGGCCAGCATTAGTACTCGAGTGACTTAGCACCATTTCAATAGCGCATGCCTTGTGTAATCACTGTACAAGGTCATCAATACTTTAAATACTTACATATCTTGGGAATTGTTTGAAGGAATGAAACATATAAAACCGATGGAAATAAATTATTCCGGTTGCTAGAGTATCATAATGTCTGTGGTGCAGAATAAGGAATTTCAAACATAAAACAAATTTAACACCAAACATGCACAGAGGAAAATAAATATTCTGCTGTATCAAGTACCTCAAGTTCAGTGACCAGCTAGAAAACACAAGTAAAACAGGCGCTTTAGGGGGGAAAAAAGCCACAAAACCCCTCATGGCTCTGCAAATGCTATGATTCAGCCCAGAAGCATTTACTGGAAGTGTGCAAAGTCACAACCGAATTTATAAGAGGATCCATGCAAGGTCATCCTGATGTTAAATTACACCTGCTTCAGAGAAGGTCAAAACCCACGATAAGTACATAAAAGAACAGAACAATTATCATTTCACATTAAAATGCTGGTGTGGAAGGTTACTAACTATTCACACCTACAAAGGGAAATAAACTCTGAACATTAATAAGACTAAAATTTCATCTTCACCAGGTTTTATTAAACAAAGAACTGAGGGAATTAAGAGAAACATAGGAATATAATAAGAAGCAAGAAGTTTAAGTGGCAGTCTATGAGAGAATGGAGTTTACTAATCCCAATCTAAACAAACAAAAAACCCCACAAAAACAAGCAACCAAAAAACCAAACCAAACAAGAAAACATGAGTGGGGAGGTAGAGATTTTAAGACTTACAGGCAAAATATTGAATATAACAAATTGAATGCAAAATGCAAGACTTGAGAAGTTACATAGATTCGTGTAATAAAAGACCGAGTTTCACAACTGCTGAAACTTATCCTTAATTGACAACTCTCTATCACCTCACTTCTCTGTTGCCAAAATGGTTCGCTGAAATGTTGTTTACCCAATGAATGGATGAAAATTGTGCAGAAACACATTACCTCAAAAGTAAACTCAAAGAGATTTTGGTTAATGATTAAGAAACATTTGAACAGCTAACTGAGCACATGACATTCCCATACATTCATTCAGAAAGGCCCCATTCATAAAGATATTTCACAGTGACATGAGTTGAAAGGATACAGCCCTAAACGTGTTCCCACATCGAATATGAATCTGGCCCCTTCCCTGCGGTATCGTGCCTCAGTAGCTGGATCAAGCCCTTCTAGCTGTGATGGTGTATGTGCCAAATCTTTCTTATCCCAGTACCAACATGGCTTTGTATGGTCCAGGTTTGCCAAGTTTACAGAAGGGCTGGAATTTTCTTTATTCTCCTTCATTTATTAAAACAGAATTGTTCTTGCTTTTTAAGTTTTCAAAAAGGAAGTCTTCAGATAGTCGCTTCAGAACCTTTACGAAAAGACAAAAGGAATTCTTAATAAAAGGAGGG
>NW_009915763.1:0-1364 GCF_000696875.1 Nestor notabilis | reverse complement strand
AAGAGGGGGGTACCCCCCCCCCCCCCACTGACTGTTCAAAGATGAGTAAAGAGGAAGGTGTTTAGCCTTGCCCATTAGAAGGGACATTTTCTGCACTCATAGACAAATAATATTTAACCTTGCCCTTTTCCTCCCCATATTACTGCAAATTCAATTCAAAGAAATAGACACAGGTAGTCTTTGCTATTACCTGTTTAATAAAGAAACTTCAAGAATGCATTATCAGCTCTATTGGCTAATTCTTAGTTGAACAACTTTCACCTATTTTATCCACAAAATAATGAAAAACAACTCAGTGATGGTAGCAGCAAGATTTTAAAAGTTGGGGGGGGATATGCACTCACTATTCATAACTTTACCAGCACTTTGCGTATGTATATTCAAAAAATGTACATCACCAAGCTCTACAGGCAACTTTCTGGTGCATACGACTGATGTTCAGCCATGCCTCAATTTACAGACAGAATGGAGACTGTCTCACTGCCTTTGTTTGTTTCATGCACAAGACTATTCTTACTGTAATTCAATAAACTACAGATTCTATGCTGAAATTACTCCGATCACCTGCAAAGGTTTGCTTAAATAATGACTATGATGCAATAGATTTGTTCTAAGCAAAACTGTAAGAGGAAGACCCAAACTTAAAACTGTTAATTTTAAGCTGTTAAGTTTTCCAGATGTTCCCTGCTGAAAACGGAAAGAAAATCACACGAACTGCCAGAAAAATGATGCCTGTGATCACCATCTCGATCAACTTCAGAAGTTTCTGTTTTTCAGAAAAAAGGAAACTGTCTTTGTTTCACGTTGGTTTTGGAAGAACCTTCGCAACTGATGGTAGCAGTCATAGACCAATCCAAGCTTTACCACAAATAAGCAAATGGCTACTTAAAACTATTCCAAGAAGCAACGAAAGAGCATCCTGCCATGACCACACGTTAGTAACGTGTTTACCAAGAAAGCGCTACTTTTTACAGCGGTTAAGGTTCTTTTTCCTTACAAGCTATTTTGCTTCCTAAGCTCTGAACAGTTTAAAACCCAATTATAGCACTAAAACCGCCCGAAGCGACGAGAGCTGCTTCTACATGCAGCGAAAGCATCTCTGAATGAAAAACTGGAATAATCGAAAACACCCTAAAGGAACTATCTCAAGCACCCCAATCCAAACCATAAGGACCGACAAGAACCATGGAAGTCCTGCTTCTGCCTTTCCACGCACCCGGTTAATAGACGACATCAGCAGCCTGATCCCAGGTTTTTTCCATCCTACCTTACACGAACCAGCCAACGGAAAGCCCAGTCCCGTCCCCTACAGCTCCAAACGCGGAGGTGGCGGGTGCTCACCGCCTCCCGGAGCCTGCCCGCCC
>NW_009915762.1:0-6026 GCF_000696875.1 Nestor notabilis | reverse complement strand
CAACCCTAACTATTCTATGATTCTAAGCTTTATAGTCACTGTTGATGTGGTTTTCCCCAACTAATTTGTGTTCTTTTGGGATTTTGCTCAGGAAAAGTGTACCACCACCACAGCAATCATACTGCTTTAACAGCTCCAACTGTAGAAGCTTAATTTATTTACTGCTTTCCCACAGAAGAGTGTTGCAACTACACTAACGGCTGAAAGTCATCTGGTTTCTAGAGTTTCACCAATGACTAGAAAAATTGGGTAACTGTATAAATAGACTATTACTTGTTTTGTATACAGGCAAGGTATTTCAGGAAGGTACTGTGTCAACCCTTGTAATTTAGGGAAGTATGCACTGTGAATGCATACTGGTTAGGAAAGCAATAAGAAACCTGTATTGCAAAATTAAACAAAACATTTCATAGAGATATACTAACACATAAAAGAGTTCAGTAATGAGCTTTATGCTTTCTTGCTGCTGTCACTTCATCTTTTCACCTTGAAGCATTTACGCCCTTTGGAGGATTTCTCTGATGACTTCTCTTTTATGATCCATTCTTAAAAATCATCAGCATTTTTAATGCCACTCAGCTTACACTTATGCCTGACACTGTATCATCTTTCCATGGCAGATAGATGATGAAGAGGGGAAGGCATTAAAGTCAAGATGCTCAAGAGCAGAGCTGCTAACTTAAAGAATAATTCAAGCAGGTGGGTAGTTTTATAAACAGCTGTAATTTGTTTCTGAATTTTTTGTTGTTGAAGATGTTTATTTTCATAAAGATATTTCAAATATTTATCAATTGAAATAAATTATCAAGTCTAAAGTTAGATAAGCTATTCTCATTACAGTTGTTGCCAAAAAGATTATTTTCAGTGCTTTTACAATGCTGATTTACACCAAGCTCTGTTTTGAGACAGTGGTACAAAATATCCTCAAGGATTATGCCTCTGGGCTATAGACATCAGAAATTTACACACACACACACACACGCTTTATACTTGCTTCTGGTCTTTACTAGTTAGCAATCTGAAGTGACATCTATCTAGTTCTCTGTTCTTTTGCCCCAAACCTTATCCAAACCCGCAAGAAATACAGAACTTTTCCTACATAAAACTCAGGTATTTGAGGATTTTTTTTTTCTTCTTCTGCAACAGGCTTGAAGATTGGAAATACTCAAGCAAATCTCAATTCATTATTGATGTGGCATCTCAAGATCTCTTTGTCTCTGCCACCAAGCAGACAAAACAGCACTGCTTCCTGCAGTGAGATGAGCGAGGAGCCAAGGGTGACCACAGCATATGTAGTATACTTATCAACCATCATAATGCTGTAGCAGGACAGGCAAAGCTGGGTGCAGGGAACAGTTTCCATCAACAGTCACAGCAAGGGCACAAAGCAAGTTTAGAGTCTATCCAGAGGAACAGCAGCAGATAAGGCCCAAAACAAGACTGGAGGCAAGTCTGAGGGTCATCTAGCAGCCAGGTCCGGATAAGAAGCAGGGTCAGAAAAAGAACTCAAAACAGCACACCTATAACGTAGCTGAGATAAGGAGTAACTGCTTGTCCAGGCCTGAGCTTAAATGGAGCTCCTGGACCCATGGACCAGGTGTGTGGGTGGAAGCCCCAGGTGAGGCTGTCCAGGGCCACTAATGCCTGTTGGCACCCTCAGGACCCCGACAGTCCTTACCCACAGTGTGTCGCTGACACCTTTGAGATACAGAAATGTGTGACTCTCTGGAGTCATTGAGTCTGCAAATACAGTTATGACAAATTTCTCTAGATAAGCAGGTCTCTTCCTTTCTTTCAGGTGCAGGGAAGAGGTGTGTATTTCATACCCTCTGGTATCACATGGCTTACTGCAAAAGTGCAGTAGACTTGAAGCACCCAAAAATGCCATGTCGGTGCATGGAGAATTAGCCATGTCTTCCCAGATGCAGTGTTTACTACCCAGGTACAACACAGTCATTCTGCACTCATGCTTTATGTTGCTTATCCACAATCATACAATGAAGTAAGGGCCAAGATTGCCAATAAAAAGAAACTGGGGGCAAAATGCTCTCCACCACAGCTCAGGTACATCTGATAGGAAACATTTAGAATAAATTAAATGGACCTATATAATGGGCATCACAAGATTAAATCATAGTCACTTCTGGTCATACTTCATGTAAAATGGTATTAATGCTTAAACTATCTATGTTCAGCATGCTTACAAATGTTAACTTATTTTGACTGCCAATCAAGCAGGTAGATACTATCTACAGAACCAGGGCCAAGAAAGACTAAATGAGGAAGTCATTGTTAAAACCACAATTAGAATTCAGGAGTTCCTGCATTAAACTCATGGTGTTCAAGAATTTTCTCTTTCAGATACTGCCAACTAAGAATGTTGTGGGTAATTTATCTGATCATCTGCATTACAGACACGGAGGTACTGACAGTGGTTGGCTTGTGTTCAGCTGGGTTCACAGGCACAGCAGCACATCAGTGCAACATGTAGGTTCCTAGGTCATGCCTGGTGTGGGAGCAGGCTGATCACTTTGTCACACTGGAGTCTGAGCTAATAAATGTGAAGGCGGCTTTGCAAGGTAGATGCTTTAATCCATGCTGTATAATCACATAAGGAACCAGCTTTAATGTCTCAGCATCATGTTTCCACTATGAAGGAGTCAGGGCTAACCCAAGATAAGGCCTGGTTAGAATCAATCTTTCCCTTATAAAGCAGCATTAAGTGTCTTTGCAGTGTTAATTCCTAGAGCTTTTGGTTTGCGGAAAGCTTAACTTAGGTTCATCAGTGACATGTCTAACCTTCCCTAGCCTGAACTGATGCCGTTAACTGTTGCAGAGGTCTGATCCAGGTGGCTCTGCAGGATTGATTTAATGACAGCATACCTGAATAGTTCTGTTTCCAGGGTCAGGGTTCTGAGGGCACTAATAGGTCTTAATGGACCTGACCAGCTGCACCTGGGGCCTCTGCCAACACCCTCTACCCATAGCTCCAGGAGCTTTATTTAAGCCTAGCCCTGGGTAAGGTGTATTCCCTGTTGAGTTGGAATCTGGGTTTTGTTCTCTTCTGTTACTATGGGCCCTGGGTTCGTAGCTTCTTGTGTGGTGTCTAATTTTGCTTACTCACTGGGTCACTAGATCTGCTTCTAACCTGCAAGTTGACTTCTTAGTTCAGCCTCAGATTGGCTTCATTTTCTTGAAGCTGATTTATTATCTGGATTCCTTGCTGCATGGGGATACCACCCCTAGGCCTGTCCTGTTTGCCTTGTGTGTGTACAGTGGGGCTGGATGCTGGCTATTGAGATCTTTGCCCTGTTGGTTGTTATGTGGGGCTCTCTGTCTCTCAGGGAGCAGCTGCAAGCTCCCTGATACTCACCACAGACCCAAATTTTGCCAGAGCTGCCTGCAGTGCAGAGCTACTTATGGTTTTTTTTCCACTGTATTCCTTGATAATGTGTTGTCCAGTTTTATTAATTTTGCAGGTATGTACCAATTTGCATGTTATTCTGGATAAGAACACAGGGATATTAGCACTGTGTTGGACTGAAGTTTTGCTAGCTTCAAACTTTATCCCTGGCAGTAACCACTAGCACATATGCTAGCAAGAAGGCTTGAGTAGCATACAGGGCTATTTCTACTCTTCCATTTTCAAGTATAATATACAGCTAAAGTAATATTTCTGTCTTAAGTAGCTTTTGGTTAAACTTTTCTATTAATTTCACTTTTAAAAAAACTAACCTGTAAAGATGAAAAAATCTACAATGTGCTGTAGCAGTGAGTTCCATGGTTTGACAACCTGTTGCATGAAGAAGTAGCTGTCTTCTGTTCCGATGCATCTATTTCCTAAATTGATTTGATACCCTCTACTTCAGAAAAACAGTGACTGTTCACTGTCTGACAAGGCTTTCCATGATGCTCTTGCCTTTATAATATATGGTTAGCATTTTGCCTAAATCACCTTCTTTCCAAGGTGAAAAATACTGGTGTATTTAGCTGCTCCTTGTGCTTTTGGCCACCCTTGCCACGTTTCTCTGTGCCTTTTTAAGTTCCACCTTTTAAGCAGACCAGAACTGCATGTTATATTCAAGATGTAAGCAGACAATAGATCTGGACTAAATAATGATGGGGTAGTGATGTTTCCTGTTCTGTTTTCTTGTAATGATTCTAAACACTCCACTTGAGCATGTTGAACAGTTTCACAGAAGTTACCTGTCACAGTACCAGGATCTCTGTTTTGAATGGTAGTAGCTAATTCAGAGCCTGTGATTTCCATGTTTCCCTTACTTGGAAAGGATTTCACCCACCATTTTGTTGCCCAGCCAGTCATTACTGTGGGATCTTTCTCCAAACCTTTAGCATCACCGTGTCTTGGTAGGCTGAGTGTCTTAGTGCTGCCAGGAAAGATTGTCATCTGGTGCTTACTAGCTTACTATGGTATTTTAGTGTTGAAAAAGACCATGAGCATATATGTCTGTGGCAGTGAAAATGAACAATTGTTAGTTCCCGTTTGTTTCCTAGCTTTTAGCATGTTTTAATGGAGCTGTGATTGTACATGTTGGTGTTTGGCTGCTCCTATTGACCTGCTTATTCTCATCAAGGCCTAGCCCTCCTTTCTTGCTGTTTTCCTTCAAGTTCCTAATTTTTCTCTCTGCATTTGGTTCAAGTCCGTAACTCTTAAATTATTACCATCTTCCCAAGAAATATACTCAGCTTATGCGGGGCTTTATCATAAAGTTGCATTTCCATCTTACTTCTGCTGTTTTCAGCACTTTGAGAGCAACTGTTCTTGTACTTCTCAAATAATCTATTGCTTTATCTTAAAAAAAATAGCTTGTAGTTACTGCTTCTTCTAGCAGGGCAGGGCTTTGGAATTACAGAAGTCTTGATAGCTAGCCGTCTATAAAAGCAGTCTTTTCAGCAAACTGTCAGGTTGAGGAGGAAACTCAGCAATGAGAACTCATGTCCTCACTGAGAGCTGATCGGGCAAATGTTCAAAACTCGGGTGTATGTGTTGTTGGTTTCACCTTGTTGCATCTGAAGTGTCTGTGAGCTTGGCTAAGATTTTGCAGACTGTAGTCCTTTTTCACTGTAAGGAAATAAAGGGGAGGAGAGAAGAGGATGGAGGAAGTACAGGTTAGTGATGGGCTACCTCCCCACTGACACTGAACTCTAACAGTAACATTAAGCTCTGCAGATCTGTGCCACTGCTTCTAATTTCCCTCATGTTAATTAAAATAGCAAAACACTGGCATTTAAAGCATCTTCATAGAATGGATGTGGACAGTGCTGTTCCCTTGTATGCAGGAGAAAAACCCCTCTGCAGGCTTGCATTTGAATGGGTTGTATCACATTTTAAGTGCTTTATACTTCAACAGAGAGACTTAATAATAATGAACCTTTTTTTTTTTTTTTTTTTATTTAAGAAAAGTACTGCTTGGGTGTATCGTTTCACAGATCCCATTTCCAACATCTGTTTTCCAGTCTGAAGAGACATTAGACTTGGTGGCCTGCTTTCCACTCTGACAAAGGGCTGTAGTGATAATGAGATGTATAAGAAGGCTGGACCAAGTCTTCCTTTTACTATAACACTGCTTACCTGCTTACCTACTTCCTTCTGTGAAGGAGCAGCAAACATCATCAGTGGCTCTTAATGGATGAGGTAGGGGACGGGGAGAGCAAGGCTCATCATATTTTCCTCCTTCCTTGGTGGATGGAGATAGCAGCTCTTCCTCCTTAACCAGCATCTTCCCCATGCTTCTGGGTGTGTTTGCTCCAGTCGTGGGACGGGTGGGCGCCGAAGTCTGAGGGTCCTCCTGGATGGCACATGTAAGGAGATGGGGTCAGGCCCCCCAGCGAACCTAGCGCTGTTTACCAGACTTCACATCTTCCAGCCTAAAAGAAAAGAAAAAAGATGTCTTCAGACGGTGTCGCCTCCGTTGCTGATCGGGAGGTATGCGGCGTCAAACCGCGGCCTCCCCAAGTAACGGGGTAATTTGCCTTTCGTCTTATTATCGCCGTTTCATTTGTTT
>NW_009915761.1:0-2931 GCF_000696875.1 Nestor notabilis | reverse complement strand
CGGCTGAAGCAGCCTCAACTCTTCTAAACTCCTGTTCTTCTAACGCACAGCTCCTCACTTAACATTTATCCTCTTATATGGTATTTCTGTAAAATCATACAGCTCACAGTGGCCCTTTGCCCCTGGGTGTGCGGAGCGCACTGCCTGAAGGAAGGCAGCCTGCTCTCCTCCCTGGTGTTACCTAAAACCTCTTGTTATTCACCACCCTTTCCACACCCAAACGGCCCCCAGCCCCTCACATGCAGCACCTGTCCTCTCCCTTCTTTCCAAAAAACAGGAGGTGACCACAATTCCAGCACTAATTTGGAGTATAATCCAAAGCAGAATGTTCCTGCCCTTGGCCAGTGATACCTCAGAGGGAACCATCTGAATCCTTACAGCCCCACACTTTTGATGCAGGATTCTTCCCTGGGAGGGTGCTGAGGTGCTGGCACAGGGTGCCCAGAGAAACTGTGGCTGCCCCATCCCTGGCAGTGTTCAAGGCCAGGTTGGACACAGGGGCTTGGAGCAACCTGCTCTAGTGGAAGGTGTCCCTGCCCGTGGCAGGGGGTTGGAACTGGATGAGCTTTAAAGTCCCTTCCAACACAAACCAGGCTGGGATTCTATGATTCCCTCAACAGTCTCCATACCAGATGTTGCACAGTAGCTGTAGCACTGTGACCCTGCCACATCCCCGAGCTGGGCAGGAGGATCCTTGGGCAGAGGAGGAGGAGCTGTGGTGCCTGGCATGGCGGCTCTGTTCCACCAGTGCCACTGAGCACCAATGAAGGGAAGGGAGGATGTGACCACACACACCTTTGTCATGTACCCAGCACCAATCCTGCAGCATGTCCAACACACGGTGTCTCACTCAGGGGTACACCGAGATGCCTGACTGTAACCAATGACACTCCAAGGCCCTGCAGACACCAGACGCAAAGAGGTTTGCTTAACTGAACCACGGACAGGACATATCCTGACCCTGCTGTGCTGCACTGGAGGATTCCTGTGGAATAGTGAACACCAAGAACATAGAATATTCTGTGTAAAGGCAATAGCGAAACATAAACCTCTTCTTCTGAGATAGGTTAACTTTAGAGATCAATTTTCAGCCTTGTTATTGTCTGCATTTTTCTGCTTCTTGTTTTTACTGTGCTTGCGTGAAGGCAAAGCCAGAGGAACAAGCCCTGCCTGACAGTCAGCATGCACTGGGTAAGCCCAAAGACAGCTTACAGACTGTACAGCTGCTGACACTGCTACTTTCTACGTGCTATTTCAAACACATGCAGGTTGGACTTTGTCTACCAAAGGATCTCCACGTCAGTAGGAAGAAACCCAAAGGATCACCCCACCTCCAGAACAGCACCTTAAAGGAAAAAAAAGAAAACCCGAACTAAGGAAGGTTTGGAAACAGGCAGTGCAGAATTTCAACCAGAATGAAAGTGTAAAAGAAAAGCTTTCGGCAAACAGAAAAGCAGCTTAGGGTGAACACACTTCACAGATGTAATTCCAAATTGTGGCCACTACTGAAAAACGCTATAATATTTAAAAAAAATGAAAAACTTTAAAAATCCAGGGTTCTAAATAATCAAGATGATTGTAATAGTAACATGTAAATCCTTCTCACTAGGAGATACAGCATATTTACTGCAAATGCTGACAGTTCAGTGCCTCTTTTGAGCTCTCCCTCAAATGTAAAAAGAAGCTACTTTGCTTTCTGTTTTCCAACCCTAGGACAGTTGTGTGTTAACATTGTGAGCACCACCACTGGGGACTCAACATATGACTTCACAACTTCCCAAAACAGAGCCTGGCCTGTTTCATTTTGACTTCTCAGGCACTTCGACTACTTCCCAGCGCTTCAAGATCAAGTTGAGGCACCAGTGTTAAGCAGTGAACTCAGCACTAACAACATCTGTCCAGTGCTCTGTGACAGAGGGTGTTTGAACATCCTCCTGGCCTCCTGAGGAAGCTTTATTATCTTGCATAAACCTATTCACTTTCTTTTCTTTAAGTGCATTAAGCATCCTCCAGATTCGGACCCTTCCAGCAGGCAAACACAGCTGTGGCAGCTGAAAACACAGCCCTCGCCAGCTGTTTGTCCCACCTTGCTCCACAGCTGGCTGGAGCTCTGCATGCCTGATCCTTTGGCTCTCTATTCTGGCATGTTCATGTGAAGTATCTGTGCCAAACTGCTGGGTTCTGAGCTAGAGATACAAGGACACATAGATCATAGATTCCTTCTGCAGCACTAATAAACAGTGGGGGACAGACATCTCCTAAATTACTGTAGCTGTTTGGCCAGCAGACATGAGTCAGAGCAGTAACACACAGATCATCAACGCATGTAGGAACACAATCTGAACTCTTACCTCCTGCCCAAATCTTCACTTTGGGGGTTGCTCCTCAGGGATCACCAAGACACTCTTGGGCCACATCTACACTACAAAGCTTTGGAAGTACAGTTATGTTGGTAGAAGTGCAGTAAAAACAACCACTTCCTGACCAACAGATGCTCAAACTCCCAGACAAAACAGACACAGCTTTAAGAATCATAGAATCACAGAATGGTTTGAGCTGGAAGGTACCTTCAAAGCTCCTTTAGCCCAACCCCTCTGCAATGAGCAGGGACATTTTCAACTAGATCATCATGGCATTTACAGGAAGAGGGATGGAGGGAAGTTTGTCTTTGACAAAACCACTTTTTTTCTCTCCTGTTTTTTAATTTATTTTTAAAGTGTTGAAGCTTTCCTTCTCCTGAGGCTCTGCTTGAGTAGCTCTGGCTATAGGCACAGCACTGAACAAAAGCTTTTACAGGATGGATGAGTAATTTTAGCAATCCAGTACATTTGCTCCATCTTGATCTGCTTCCCTTGCTAATCTTCCTTTCTAGTCACTCGAAGGAGCTGAAACTCAGCTGTGTTGTGAGACAAGGAAGTACAAAATGAAATA
>NW_009915760.1:0-23904 GCF_000696875.1 Nestor notabilis | reverse complement strand
GGGGGCCAGGAGGAGGATGGGGGCCGGGGTGCTGGAAGGAGCCCGAGCCGGGCCCCCCCCTCTGCGTATGTGCAGTCGCCAAAGGATGCTCTGCCAGGAAGACGGCTGGGTTGGGTTCGAGAAAAAGAGCGACTCTTGGTATTAACCACTCGCCAGGGTGAGCGCATTGGTTCACCAGCCAAACCCAGAGCCCAGCCACCAGGTTTCATGAGAAATCAGCTCTCTGGTCAGCCCCACCATCCTCGGAGGTGGTGGGAAGCATTTGCCAAGCAGCAAGGGCTGCTGCGGCCCCTGTACTGAGTGAGGCTGGATGTCATCCAGTCCTTCTGCCAGTTGGCTTGGCATCCACTTTCCTACACTATGGAAAACTCCAAAGATACACAATTGAGTTTAGCCATTTAAGCCCACAGAAGTTACACAACAGTCACAGCTCTCCCCCCTAGCAGAATGATCATATCTTCTGTTAGTGGGAATATGGCTTTATGCCTTAACACCAAGCTGCAATGGGGAGAATACAGTATTGCTGAGAGCTGTGTCTGAACTTCTTTGTGCATGAATATTTCCATTGTCCTCTACGTTGCAGAATTTTCATCATTTACTGGTATGTGTGGGCAAGGAGGCAGCCATGAGTGATCACACATGTGAGTGCATGGCAATTGCTGTAAGACAGGATTAAAATAAGACCCGAGGAACACCAGGTGTATGTAACCCCTGACAATGCAACGGTGCTGCACAAGTGTGAGCTTGTGCAGCAAAGATGCTGAGGCTCAAAACTCAACGGAGTCAGTTAAGATTTAGTTCAACTGTTGCATTAGGGAATTAAATGTTTCAAGAACTGGCTTGCATCCGCACCAAGGAGCACACTGTCTGTTTCGAGGTAGCTGGCTGTAAGTTACCGTAGGCACCAGTCTGCTGTGAATTCACTGCAGCCTCTGCATAGCTCCCAGTTCTCTCCTCCAAGATGACTAAAGATACCAAAGGCAGCAATGATAGCAGGGCATCATAGGCCAGAGTTTAAGTATTTCTCTAGAAGGAAAACATTTCCCAGTAAGGTGAATTACTGAAGTGTGCTAAGTGCTCCAGATTTGGTTTAAGACAATTACGGATACTAGTCTAGACAGTTCTAACATTCATCAGGTGTTATCCTGTAATATCTTGGAGATGATACTTGTTTGGAGCTAAAGCGCAATAAAAAAGTACTACTGGATTAGAAAAGTTTTCTTGCTCTTGAGAAATTTGACACACATTAAAAAGAAGAGTAAGTAGCCTCAGTGACTCAGTGAAACATTCTGCCACAACACAAAGATGTAATGTATGATAAATCTGACTGCAATTTGTTGCCGACAGCAGAGAACACACACATTGCTTCTGTGAGAAAAAATAATGAAAATCAATGGTTTCCTCCATCCAGTATGTGCATGTACATTCTGGAAGATTACTTTAAGAGAATAACCACCATAATCCCAGTCAGGAACCTGCAGCCATCCCTGGCTCTGGGCACGGTGCTGCTGTTCCTACCCAGATGTGGCCAGCTCTGTGTTCAGGCAACAGCAGCCTGTGTTCCACATTACTTCTCACTTCACAGCTATACACGGGCAAGCTAGGGGTTGAGCAAATACACAGGTACTTGTCAGTGAGCAGTTGGCTGCTTAAAACCATTAATAGACATGAAGAAATAAAAGAGCCAGCTGTTTCTGCACCGCAAACATTTTTAAGCCTGCAGAAAAGCAAGAACTATCCACAAATACTGAAACAATGACCAAAAAAAGGCAGTTGGATTGAATATAACACATTTTTCATTATCATCCCCTTAAGTAAGCATTCAGTGATAGTCTGGGCAGGGAGCTTTGTCAATGAGGAGCCAAGTCTGTTGCCTCTGAAATTGTCATGCATAGTGCAGAGCACAAGTGTACAGGATTTTACATTCATATGGTTGTTTACCAAATAATTATGGTAGGGTATAATGCAAAATTAATTCTTTTGGTTTGTCTCAGAGTTACTCAGGAGTGTGAGAGTTCTAACATTTACCTAAGTTTTCTTTGACCCTGAAAACCTCACTAATCTGATTAGTGAAAAAGTTGGTTTTCCTGTATCTCTGAGAGATATAATACAAATTTCAATGCACACATTTTTTTCACTGACGTAACACCTTCCCCCTGCCTCTTCTGTCGCTGTTCACAACCTTAGTTCTGTACCATTATTAGCACACACTAACTGCAAAGTGAAATTGTTGTGGTTATAATCGGAGCTTCAAAAAATGTATAATGTAGCTTCATTGTCTCTTGGGCTTTGAACTTCTTCCTGTGTGCAATGAAATTAATTCTCTGGCCCATGTGGCCTTCCACAGCTTCTAGCACAACTTAAAAGTTGTTACTAACTGCTGACGCAGCTTCTTGCAAAACACGGAATTTAGCCATCTCTGTCACCATTGATAGCACAAGAAAATTCACTTTTTTAACATGATTTTAAATGCAAGTGCCTTTTAAATTGGTCCAGTAATTCAGAAACTTAAGACCCCTGTGTTCACTCCCTAACTAGCTCCCACTCCATCTCATTTATTACAAATGACAGTACTGTATAATCTTTAATGATTCCACTACCTGCAGAACATGGCACACAACCAACTTTCAGGCACCTACTCCTTATAGGATTATTACGACTGCTTTTGAGTGAGTTCAGTCTACCAAGGCAGAAGGCACCCTCAAGGACTGAGGAGTGCTTTCTCCCTCTGTAGCTGTTACCTGCACTGTGACTGGCTTACTTCTCCAAGATTTGACTTCCCTTGGCACTTGGCATTTCAATTAAAATTTGATAGTGGGTGAACTTACCAAATACAAGGTGATACATCTATTTCAAATTTTAATGCAGAGCCAATCATGTCATTACACAAACCAGTAACAGAAGGAAATGAAAACATGCAAACACAAAATATCTCCTTCAACACTCAAAAAACCTACTAAAGTAATACTCCTGCACATGTCTCTAATTCCACCTGTACAGGTCCACTTTACTACAAACATTAAACTCTGTAAAAGCAGGCTTTTAGCTTGAAGGATATAAAGAGAATAAAGTTTCCAGCCCTTCAGCTAGACCTTCTTTAAGGGACCAGGTGGGGTGTAACTGCTTGCATAGAAGCAGCATTAGCTCCGGTAGGGCTATGTGAGCAAGGCAGTTAAGAAGGTGATGGGTTGGCTCCAAATATTTCAAGATTCCTGATATAGACTATGTATGGTCTATATTTAACTATTTGTGCTAGATTTGTAAGGGTGTAGGCTTATTATTGAAGAGCTGCAACTGACTGATCTGAGTAGAACTATTAATACTAATCAATTAACATATGTATGTCTTTAATGAATCAGGATCAAGTAGGTAATTAAGTGTAAGCCTCAAACACCAGGCAAACATGTATCCTTTTTATGAAGATTCATTACTAGAAATCATGCTGCTTGTTGAAGACAGGCTTTGTACTCGTTTTACAGGCTCAGCGAGGTCAGAATATTTTTCCTTAATTATGTAATGAATACCAGATTTGACCTCATGTTTAGTTACATTGCTGGGTCAAAATTCTTGTTCTTTTAGAGTGTTAAGTATAGGAAGTTGAGAAGAAAAGAACACTGCAGGAAAAAATCTGCTATACTGAAAGGACACATAGTATTCACGTAGACAATTTCAATGAGAACACAGACGTATACACGTTTAACAGTATCTCTGACAAGGGCATGCAAACAGATAAGTGGCCAGAAAAATGAGTATATCATGTGGATCTGATCTCATCCATACTTTGAACTCTAGAGATACACTCCTCCCCCACCCCAAGCCCCAAATTTTGTACTACAAGAAATATTTATTCATCCAAACCAGTTGCTTTTGGGTAACTTGGCTTTGCCTTGTGAACAGAATGAGGCACTAATTGGGCATTAAAGTCAGAATAAAAATCCTTCTCCCTCCACTGGATCAAGAGCAGGCATCCCCCTGGGACAGAAAAGGAATTATTCTTATTCCATCAAGGATCATATATTCTTGCAATAACACAGCAAGCAAAATCACCTGCTACCTGAAGCTACACATGCAACTCAAGTAAAACTAAATCTACCTGCAAGTGCCTTATAAGACAAGCGGAACTGCTATTTTAAAAGATAAAAATAACTGTAGAGGACAACCAAGGAAAGCAAAAAAAAAAAAAAAAAAAAAGAAAAGGGAAAATTATTTTTATTCACAGTTATACATAGTGTAGGAGATGCAAAATGTGAGGTTGCCTTGAAGTATTTAATGACAGAGGGCTTATTCAGCCATATGGCCTCCAGCTTCCCTCTACGGAAGCTACAATATTAGAGCTGCATCTCTACTGAAGATTTAATATTTATTAACAGGTTTTTATGCAGCTGCATTTGCATGGTCTTAAACTCGTATAATGTTAAATGTAAAGAAGGCACTACCTAATCATTAAGGCAATGGTCTGGACATTTGGGTTGATTCCTATTCTGCAGAACTCACCTTACTCTGTTTTACTTTCCTCTAAAAGATGAGAAAAATAACACTTTGCTATCCCACCATGGATGTAGTTTAAAGGTGTTCAAATGCTTAGTTCACAAGGTCCAAATGAGTAAGACAGCTAGATAGCGCCGTAAGTAAATATTTTTAAGAACAAGAGGAATTAATACCAATTTAATGGTAATAATTTTAAACTGTTTATCAGTCTTATTCAGATCTGGAGTTTCACTAAAAGTTTTCATCTAAATACTGTATTCCATTTTCTGGCCAGCTGTGTAAGCGCAAGATCAATATTGTTTATCAGACATTCAGACAATACATTAAGAACACCATTATAAATACCTAGTTAAAAAGTGCTTTCCAATTCAGCTGTGCAAAAGTAAACCCCTGAATTTGCAACAGCTGTATTAGCCTCTTAAGATTCACACACATATTTAGGCACCTGAATGGAGCAGAAGCATTACTTAAGTGACTCAAGACAGTCATCTTATCCTGTAAGTGCTCTGGCACCCACGGACTACAGGCATCTTTAAATACAGAGTGCCTTTCTTAAATGTGCAGAAAAATAAGAAGTTTGGTGTTTAGACATAACCTGTATGCACACATGCATCACTGCACAGCCCTTCTAAGACTCATTCTTCACGTCCTATCTCTGCCATGTCATTAGGTCCCTTTCAGAAATTCTCATAAAATTCTAACACAGAAGCTGCAAGGAAAATCATGTCAAATGAATTTCAAGTTTAACTTAATCAGTGGATGACTGATGTGTTCTCAATTTCAAGATATTCCTCCATTATCAATTACATTAACTCAACACTGCTGAGAGACTCCATTTGGTAGGGCAGACACAATTTCATTCACGATTTAATTGCAACATTAAGCCACTTGTAAATAGACTAAGGTCAGTCATCATAAGAAGCACATATCCATGTCATATTTTGCATCAGTGAAATTGCATATAATCACACAAATAAAACTATATGACGAGCAGGCTTTACCTTTTAAAGAGGAAATTGTACCTGTTGCACATAGCACTTGACAAGAGCACATCATTATAGCTATCTCTCTAGTTTGAAAAACAGGCAGGAAAGTTAAATATAAAATAACAAAAGCTTCAGCTAATTCCATGTGATCACAGTCTTCATTCAGGAATATTCAAAGCATCTTGAAATCTCTAGTAAGAGCTCCACCTGCACATTTTTCACTATACTTACAGATGGTAAAAGCATGATTGTCTTCACACTATTAATTCTCACTTTCACGTCCTGTACCTCCACAGCACATATTCTTCTTCAACAGTAAGCATATTTTACCATTTGTGGAAGTCAACCGGGTCAAGATCCTGACCTTTCCATTTTTAAATGCTGTTTTTCCATTATACTCTATACAAAGTGTACTTGGCATGGAGAATTGCATTCCAGGACGCTTCTTTTTCTTTTCTAAACACACAGTCTGCTTGATTTTTCTACTGCCTGAAGTGATTAGTAGGGTAGGTCTTAGGACCTCTAAATTTTATTTTAAAATATGTTTAGCCTGCTACCTCACAGGTACAAATTCCAAATGGAAATGAATTGTGGTGAGTGCTGAACACAACCATAATTGAATGGGTAATCCTCCTGGGTGAAAGCTGGATGATTTGCCATATTTTCCTTTTTACAAGCAGATATTGCACAAATCTCTGTTCCTTGACGAAAACACAGAGCACATAGACTAGAAGGTCTATGGTATAAAAATAAATAGCAAAACCAGCCAACCTCTCTTTACCTCTGCCAGACCTCTTGGACATTGCACATACACAAATGCAGTCAACTCCTTTGAAAAGGGAAGCAATCATATCCAAAGCACAAAACAGACAATACAAGTAAGGCAGAAAGGCCAGTACATAGTTGGGTCAGTTTAAAAAAGGTGGAAGCAGGTTTCAGTAGAGTATATGTCCAGTTCAAAACAGTAGGAAGTAAAGCCTGAACTTACTTCCTGTGGTGGTTAGTTGGGGTGCAGAAAGATGCTTCTAGCGAGGTACTGCTGCCAGGGCCACGAGCAGCAGTGGAGAACAGCTACGCTGCAGACTGCAACTTCTGCATGGCAGAACATGAGCAAAAAGAAAAGAATGAATCTATAGGACACAATTCAGTATTTTTTTTTTTTTTAGAAGAGAAAAGGATTTTGGGGTTTTTTCTCCATTTGAGCAAATTCAAATCTACTTGCTGGAGTTTGCAGTCAGAGCACTCCACTTGTGGAAGAGGTTGAACAGGGAATGCATCCCACCAGCTTGTGCACCCCTAACTACAACCAGGACTGCAGCCTCTCCCCTTATCTTTGCCTTCCTCCCACTGTCTCCCACCAGTAAATTCTACCTGCACAGGTAGAGGAATTGTCCTCAAATGTCACAGGAAAAACAGGCCTTTCTTCTGCTCCCCCTGAGACTGCTGTTCTATCACCATGCTAGAAAAGCAACTAGGACTCACTGCACCTGCCCAAGCCCTCCTGACTGCTGAGCTTTGCCACAGCAGGCATCTCTGCCCTCAGTGCACAGCCTAGGCCTTATGACACACACACCAGCTCTTACAGCCTGCTCCTCAAAGTGGAAACATGGCCACATCTTGTGGTTTTGGTGTTCTCTATTTCTCCTCCTGCCTCTCACACAAAGTGTTTGAAATCACTTTTGGTTTCCTACATGCACAAACACCAACTGTGAGACCAAGTCTCCCTACTCACTTTGCTACCAAAATGCAGAAAGATTTAAGGTACTTCTCACATCGCCTCTCAATTCTTGTCTGGACAAAGCAAAATCACCATTTCCAGAGATGACTTATTTGTGGAAAACAGAATAGTTTTGAAGAGCAAATTGATATAAGCTGGTACACCCAGAAACATGCATTTCCAAGGTAGAAGACTCTTGTGTCCATCCTTGCTTCTGAGCCAGACAGATCAAAGAAAGAGCTACACCATAAATGTGTCAGAAAAACAAACGTTAACAGGCATTCTGAAATTTACTTCCTAGAAGATCATTTTGCTAAAGGCTGTTCTTTGTTCTCTCCTGACAGGGGAGTTTGTGGAATAAAAAGGGAAATAATCAAATTATCTTCCCTCTCTCCCTCATATCCAGTCACAAACGGGTCAAATTAAAAACACCCAACATCTCAACAACTCTCAAGGATGCACTGGGAGGAGAAAGAGGGGAAAGGTCCACATTGAGGCATAAACTCTTTGCCTAACAGCAGATTATAACTGATTTATGTAAGTGAAAATCTGGAGTTTAATCTAATTTCTGTGAGTTTAGAAGCCGCCTCTGTGTCCAATCTGCTTTCATCATATAAATATTTTAAATTTGCATGCCTTTGAGCAGTCACTTGCTATTTACAAACAGCAACACTAGAATGGCAACAGGCTTACTTTTAAATTTAGATACATAAAAATTTAAAATGACTGATTGTATTTTAAACAAAAATCCTTTTCACCTATCCAGCAACAGCGTCAATTTGAGGTTAAACTCAGATTGTAATTCATGGGATGTAAATGAAAGTAGCAAGTGGTGTAAACATATTACACACTGGAGAATCAAATGTCTTCTTTCTGAAGGATTTCTTGAATCTTTGGGGGTATATGATAACATCTATAAATAGAAGTACTAATACAGTAACAGAGGACAAAAATACTAATAATATTAGGAAGTGATTTGTTTTAAAAGGAGAGCACAGATGGGCATGGTACCTGTGTAACTTCTTATGGAGACAGCTACCAACTGAAGAGACCAACTGGAACTTCTGCCAGCATCAGTCAACATAAGATAATCCCATGCCACTGGCTGTAACAATGGCAGGTGCCAGCATCTCTCTCCTTTTTCTGTACTCATAAATAAAAAAACATTCAACAAGATGGACTAAGAAGTACTCTGCTTAGGGTAACTATATACTTCACGTAACTAGAGAAGGGTCTTAAAAAACTGCCTCGCAACTGTAGCCTGAAGCTGTTATCAGATTCTTGATTTTAGTCAATAGTAATGATACATCACATTACTGAGAGTGATCAAATCTCATGAAAGTTAAAGGGACTAAACCCACTAATTTCACTGGGCTTTAGCATTTTCCCCTCCATAAGCAAAAAGATTCCAGCTTACAACTGAAGTACATTTTTAATGCGAGGGACAAACTCCCTCCTGGTATTTACACACGTATTCTCATTCATCTTCCATAGAAGTTAAATCAGTGTGGAAGGGGGGAAAGATGCAGCCATAACATGTAAGAGAAGATTTTCACAATAATTACCACTTACTTTTATCTATGTGCTACTTTTTAGTTTACCACCTGCGCAGCAGAACACAGAGCCCCTCATTTCCCCAAGTGCAGAAAACAAAGTAAGTTTAAAAGACAGCCTTTGCTGTTACCTCCTACAGTGAAAACAGTCATGTAGAATGTTCTTGGTCCAGCTTTTGCCCTCAGCACATGTTATAATAAGCCACCTGGGGTTTAACATTTACTTGCTGCAACATCTATATCAACTGTGACAGATATTCCCAGCAGGTGAAATCACTGTAGCATCCAGGTCCAAACGAGGTTCCACTACAGCCCCACTGTCCCTCAGCACTTTATAAGGTAACAGTCAACTGGGAATGACTCATGGGTGGATCAGAAAGAAAGGAATAGAAATGGGATGCTTCCCTTCTACCCACACCTGGAGAGCTGATGGGACTCATGCTTTGGCACTGCAAGCTGCAGGTGGAGTTCACAGAAGTGTAAAAAGCAGATCTAGATGCTGAGGTGGTGTCATTTTCGTAACAATTATACATAAAATATTACTACATTTGGAAAGCTGAAAAGATGCATGTAACATGTGACACTTAAAAAGCACTAAAAACATCAGAAAACAAAAGTATTACAGGCTCTATTAGTGTACTGCCTAGGATTTGACACTGCACATGCACAGAGGTGTACACTGTCTATGTATTTCTCTTAGATCAATGGGCTGAGTAGTCGCATACCAAATTCTTTAGCACCAGCATCTGTGTAAATGGTAAGCTGCCCAGGTGGCTTTGGCTGTGTCTCTGGGCCCATTACAATTAGACTGCTGCTCTGTTTTCTGAGCTGCTTGTCCTTCCTTAAGGCTATTTTTTCAACTTTTCTTTGGAATAAGACGTTTTTGCCTTATGCAGCCATAAGATGACACAGATCTGTGACACTTAATAGCTCCTTTGAGAGATAAAAGCAAAAGCATCAGGGGCTAACGTCAAGATTACTTTTATGACTAGAATGTAATTATTTATCACTAATGGCACATTAATAATTACAGTTATCTGAATTCTCAGTTTAACACGCAGAGTCCCTGACTGTGTTCTTAAATGTTGTTTTCACATGGACCCCAACAGCTTAAAATTTCTAACCCCAATTTCTCATCACATTACACTTACATTGAAGTGGAATGATGCATGCAAATTAGGCATAACGCATGCCATAAAGAAAATGTGGATATTACCAGCCTCTCCCTTCACTGTAGGCTCACACTGTAAAGTCCCTCTTTAAAGCTCTATCCCTCCCCAGATTTCGCTTGGGGTGGTGACACTTGAGTTTTTGCCAGCTGATTAGTCACAGGTGGGAGATAAGCTCTGCTCCTGTAAATAGTTTCCCTCCTATAGTGCTAAGTTACAATCAGATGATTAAACCAGAAAGAATATTAATAATCCATTAATACTAAAACCCCAATTCACTTGTAATTATTTATTCCATTTTATGTTCTCTCTTTCTCCCTCAATGTGCCTCAGATTAGCTGTATGTCTTTATGCAGGACAAACATGTATTGTTACAGGGGCTGTAAGAGTTCATCTAGTTTACCTTCCTTTTCGGAGGTAGGGGTAAAGGATATCTCCAAGGCTTGGTATTGTATCTCTTCCCTCCACATACCTCTGCCTTCTTTTCTTCCTGGAGCAAGCTCTCTGTTTTTTCACATCAGTAAGAGATTTGCCTTTACAGTAACATCACCCTCCTGGTGCTCCTATCTAGATGCCAGATACTCCCGCATCTTTCTGCTGCTTGGCTGGTTACTCTCCCATTTCATACCCACGCATCCAATTTCTTTGAAATGCAATGCTTTGGACCTGGACTAAATGTCATGTGGTGAGTTTCAGACCATTTCTTAAATTTCTGGATATTGTTGTCTTCTGCACCAAAACACTTGCAACCCTTCCCTGCAAAGCATCATCTACAAATGATAATCTTTGTTCTTTTCTTATGTCTTATGTCACTAGGGAAAATATTAATTACCGTTAGGCTGAGGACAGCTCTCTTGAAATTTCCTCCTGTTTTAGCAAACCAGCTGATACCTAACCTTTGACAGTTTTCAACTGGTTGTGTACTCAGCTAATGCTGATTTCATCTACACAGTGCTGCCTTAGTCCATTTATGAGAGTGTCATGTGGGGATGTGTTATGAGTATGACTCATATCAGATATAGCACAACCCTGATCTAGAAGGCCAGTTCGGTCTATCAAAGAACATTTCTCTCCCTGAATGCAAATGTTTTGACAAGTTGATTGCTTAGGCAATCTGGGCTACACAGCGCACAGGGAAGACAGGAAAGAAACAAGACACAACACCCACCCACCACCCCCCCCCCAGATTTATGTGAACACACACCCCCCCCCCCCCCCCCCCCCCCCAGATTTATGTGCCTCTCCTCTTCTGAGTAATTGCCAGTACCTCTAGTTCTTCGTATCCTGTCTCAACCCTTAGCTGATTGCTCAACACACCCAAAAGGCAATAGTATTCCAGCTTTCTATTGCAGCAGAGAAATAGAGACTTGAGGTCATACACTCCAGCCTTTCCCATGTCCTGTGACCAGCCTCACCACCCATTCATAAGAGCAGCTTCAGAACCCCCTGCTTTTAAGTGACAGACACACAGTCATATAGTAATAAGAGACTGAAGAATTAGGAAAAGTGGAAAGGCGCTGCAGATTGGCTATGATGTCTTGGTGCATTACAGAAACTCCACTCTGTAGGCTGAGGACCTCGACCCTGTAGCGAGAGATTAAGGCCTAGGAGAAAGGGATGCAGATGAGCTCACGTGATCTGAGAATTCCAGCATTTCAGATGAGTGCCCCAACCACTGAACTGTTGGATGATGCATGCGTGCTATTTTCATTCACTGCTGAGCCCTGCCTCAATCTGTTAGGCAGGCTCAGAAAGTATCAGACTATGCTCTGCAAAGAGGTGAAAAAGTCGGTAGGATTCAGACTGTGAATCCTGAAAGGCTTTAAGCGCTACTTTTGTGCAGTGGTACTTCATACTGCCCAGAATGAGATACTCCGCAGCATCTCAAGAAGCCAAAATGTGATGACTTAGGGCACTGTCTAAGTTTAAACAGCAGCAGGAGACTAGCAGAGTTAAAGTCTTCTGAATTTTAGTTTTGCAGGGAAGTAGCAGCCAGGTACTTCAATTTTAGACGGTGCTAATCCCATAGTTGATCAGTGAGATTTTTATGCTGTGCCTTCTTTGTCTCATTTTGTTGGGACACACAGTAGCTTTTGGTAGACACTTCAAACTCAGCGATTTGAAAGACTGAGGAATTTCAAGTAACAATAAAAGCCAGTCAGATCCATATCCTTCCCAACACAATGTAGGGTAAAGGTTCAGAGTGGAAGCAGAGGCCTGGAGAGGGAGAGTAAGTTAGGCACAAGTTTGAAGTAGTAAAACGGGCAGAAGCATCTAATCAGTGATGTACCTATCCAAAGCAGCTAATGAAGCAGATACAGCAATAGACAAAACAATTCCTGTAGAACCATTTTAAGGAATAACATCCAGGAACAAATAATACAAGCTTGTTATGTTCTTGTTAAGGTCAAAGTCTGTCTATTTTCCAATTAAAATTGAGCATGTCTCCTGTTGAGACCACTGCATACTCTCTTCTAGCACAGCTTGCACTGGATTTGCTTGGGAGTGGAAACAGCTCAGACAGAAGGGCTGAAAGGCATCTAGTACAGCTCAGCTGCTGAAGACCTAAAGCATTGATCATAACAATGCTTCAAGTTAACAGGCATTCAAATTCCTAGAGACACTGTATTTTTGTGTCTGGAAAACAGTGGGATTTAACATGTTAGTTGAGAATTTCTACGATAAAAAGAAGAAAGCTCTGTTGAGAGATGAGGGCACTAGGACAACAAAAGGCCTGGAGTGAGCCAACATCTAACAACAGTGGAGAATTCAGAATTATGATGCTAGAATAACAAACACAGAACTCTTGCACACTTACAATCAGGGGTGGGATCCTCTACCGCACTACCAAGAGAATGTGGTCTGTTTCCCAGAAATTTTCTACCATATATACCACATATACCTGTGCAGTTACCTTGCCAGAGAATTACATCCAGTTTACAGACGTACGTCAGAGAACAGTATTTACACGTTACAGTACTACAGCATCTCGCTAGTATGTTCCATTACTGTAACATTTAACTATTCCTATACAAGATGAATATCTTATGTTTAGAAGATCAAGGATTTTAAGTCAGAGCCTAGAAAGTACACTCCCCTCCCACACACAATGTCTTTATGTATCTCTAGGACAGTAACATTCTAGAGTTTTCCTAGAGGCAACACAAACATCACAGAGTAAAGTAATATCAAATAGACTGGAAATAAATAAAGGTTTAAGAGCTTTACCAGTGAAAGCTTTTCATGTTTCGTATGTCTAGTTTTATACTAGATACCACATATTGGTCACGTTACTCCACTTTCTCCTAGTCTTTGCTTACTTACAAATATAACTGACTACTTTTAGTCTATCTTTAACCCTCCGTATTGTTTATTACAGTATTTAAACTGGTTGTCCACTCTACAGATACAACAAATTGCCTTCTCAGGTTTTCATCTGATGTTTTCAAATTTTCTTGAAAGTTCTGACGCTACATAAACACAAATGCCACAGGGACACACATACAACAGAAGCATCAGTCTTTGAGCCAGAAAATAACATTAACAAGCTGAAAAACAAGTGCATCTCATTCTTCAGTGGGACATCTCCTCTTAATATGGATTTATATGAAAAAAAAATATGCAGAAAATTACTTTGCAAAATGGTCACTATCAGAATTCAGTACTTTCAGGTATGAAAGGAAGACTTGAAAGCAGGAAATTTGGCTTGGGGTTCCTGCCTTGGCATGGATTTTTATTCCAAATCCTAATGAACAACTTTGTACCAGATCAAAAATCCAGTTAAAACCATAGCTGTACTAGCTGACATAGAATCCTCCAGCATTTTTGCAGAATGCCAAAATACAAGGATATATTCACTTCTTGTGTGTGTGTCGTCTTTCCCATTTTCCACAGAAATGTGAATTATTTTCGTATAGCATTAGGGTTTCACTGAGACACAGAGGAGTTCCTGCTGCTTACCGAACAGCCAAAGCAATGGGAAACAAGGGTTTGAAATATCTCAAGAGAGGGAAAAAAATGTTCCAGTCTACTATTTTTTATACAACCAGCCCAAAATACCGAAAGGCAAACTGGTTTGAAGAGGACAGTTTAGGATAAGGAATTTCTGCACACCTTTTGCGTAAGTAATGTGTCTTGAAACACTCAACCACAACTGAGTCTGCTCCTACCAATGCGCCCTATGTGTGCTCTGAGAAATATACTATTAGACACATGAGGCACTATCAAATTGAGCAGGCCTATGTTGCTTAGATGCTTAGGCAGCATTTGGCAGGATCACAAGCTCACTTAAATCACGTGAGCTTCACCTGGTTGCATGTGGGGTGGCAAATCCCTTTTTGGGAACTAGTTTATAATGCCCACTGTGTGCAAACACAGCTGATGGTTTGCAGCCCCTCCAGGAAAGATTGTACCGGCTTGGGTTTTAACAGGCACAGCAGTGCCACCTCCTCTTAACTCTTAGTACCCCCCAAACAGCCAGAGATTTTAAACTAATAGGCACACTTCAAGAGAAAAAAGATGGGAAAGAAACAATGGTCTGTAGTATCACAACTGCTTTTTCAGAATGGCAAACATCAGAACATTTTTCTAGTCAGTGGCCTAGAAAAATGCATACATCAACTCCTGTGCCAGATTTGTGCATATTCTTAGGGAAGATGTAAGACATTATGAATCTACTCACAAGCTTCGCATTTATAGGACGTTTGCCTCCTATGCACCATTTGCAGATATTCTTTTCTTTCACAGACTTTAATTTCTACCTATTTCCAAATATAAATTCTATTTTTCTCTCAGCTTTTCAGCAGAAGTCAAAGGAATATATAATTTTGCTAGCACAATATGCAGATCACATTGGTTGGGAAAGCTGGGCTGAGTGCAGGGCTGCCAGAGAGTGGGGAAGAGAAGTCCTACTGCCTTCAGAAGTGGGAAGGGAGTGACACTCGGCACAGTTGCAGCTGTGGGCTGGCACTGCTCTGTGTCTGGTTGTGACCTGTGGGTTCCCATAACAGTTATTTTATAAGGAAGTGAAGAAAGGAAGAACGAAGGCATAAAACATTACAGTTTCTCTTTAGCTTCCAAACTTCCACACTTCACAGAGTACATTTCTTACTCCAGATTCTGCAAGTTTGATCCAGCTACTTTTCCCCCTTCGCAGTCTTGAAAATGCTTTCCATATGTTTTACATTCTTCTAATATATTTTCCGTCTACAGAATACATTGTCTATCCTATTTCTATTCAGCCATTTTGTCTAATCAGCAGGACACTCTCTCTGATCCAGTAATTAATTTGCAGGCATCAGGCTCAAAGTCCTCTGTTATCTAGGAGTACTCCTATTACTAAGAATAATCTGCTAATATACTAAAGGTAGCACTGCAGATGCTGGTGTCCTTGCTTTTGCAATATTAATTAGTAAGAATCATATTCCACAATGCTCTAGGTTACAGCTGCTCCAAAACATATGCTTATAATTTCCTCCTGCGTTGAAACTTCTCCAGCATAAATTATTTTCTTGTGATCCCAATCTGTGTAAGTGTTCCGGTGCTCAGGACAGTCTGAAGTATATTGGATTGCATTTGTTTCAATTTAACAGTTTTGCTGATTAATAGCTCTTAACTCGCCTCCTCACACAATTTCCTCCAAGTACTCAGATAATCCATCTTCCACTGCCAACGTTAAATAAAAGCATCATCTTCCCTTTAGAGAGTATCATGAACAGGTTCTCACTCCCCAGAACCAATACGGTATTTCATACCTCTGTCTCCTAGCTGTCCTTACACAAGCCATCCACAGCCTAATGAACTTCTGCTCCCAGATCATTCCTCTTCGGAAGGTTTTAATCCTCTATGACCATTCTGTGCAGAACAGACACTTAGAGGTCCTAATAGCGAAACAATTTGTACACTCTGGTTTGGTTATGGGTACCAAAACTAACAGAGAACATCTCAGGCTCAGCCATGGAAGCGGGTGGCCGGGAATGGAAGTCCTCTGAGAAGAACAGGGCATTTTGAGCATGTCTTGCTACCCCCTAGCTGCTTTCTAGCCCCACAGTGATTCTGCAACTACAGTCACATGAGGTGTCCCCTTGGAGCACATGGTCCATGAACTGTTCCTTTGTGTTATCTTGCAACTTACTGCTTCCTACACTTACCACAATGCCAGATGGACAACTTCTTAATATAACCTCTTAGACAGGTACAGGATGCTGGCTTCAGCTACTTGAAGGCAGTCAAGGAATAAGGTTATATGATGTATCTTGAGTGAGGTTAGTGTGTGGGCTGAGCCAAACACCAATTAATAATAAACCTATCATATAGGGCTCTCACTGGGAAATTACTGCTAGACTGGCAGCGAGGTCTGATTGGCCTGAGGTGACCAGTAAGTCACAGGGTGTGAGCACTGTTGAGATCATGAGTTAGGCCTTTATGAAATGCTGAACACTGTATCTGACAGACCAAATGACCAGAGAAAATTTGTGCAGGTAAGGATCAGCAGAAGGAAGTGCCTGTGTCTCCTCTTAGGTGTGGAAGCAGACTACTAAATTGTCCTTTCAGGCTAAACCTCAAAATACTTCTTCCTTGTTTCTCTTTTGATGTCTGTTATGAGAAATACAGAAGCACACTCTCATTCTCCAACTAATGCTAAGCATGTAGGAAATCAGCTCCAAATATGGCTCTGCTATTCCAAAAGTCTTCACACAAAGACAGGCACTATTACTCAACAGCACTGTGGTGGATTTAACATGTAAAAATTAGACACGAGGTAAAGACCTACAGTTCAGATTAGTGATCTGTGTGCCCCTAAAACGAGGAATCCTTTTAGTTCAAATGTAAAGGACATAATAACCAAGCCAGCCGAGTACTGATGAGCTCCCTCTTGAGGTTCGAGGCTTGAATTTGGAGGTAGCTCAGTAGGCTGGTGAAGTCAGAATGTTAACATGAGAGCAATGCTTACCCATCCAGGTTTTATATGTTAAGTTTTCTTCCTCAGCTCCTGCTTAATTACACTGAACTAGAAAGCATGGCACCCTCTGGAATAAGTTTCTTATTCTGTCATTTGGGAACTGTTATAAATACTAAAAATCCCAAAGTATTAGACTCTGGCAGCTTCTGGGAGACTGTGAACCTCCCTGGTTCCTTTGACTAACACCGATTTCAGTGTGAACAGTAACTGGTGTTCTACGCTGATCTTTGGAAGGTGTGGTTACCCTCCATTAGCAATGAGGAGGAAGACCAAACTTGGTGACCTGCAGACTGGCATCCAACAAGACTTGCAGAAACACTGCCCCTGAGTCACTACTTCCTGCCAGGCCCTGCCTCTCCAATGGGACAACGTAAGCGTGCTCCCAAGGACTTTCCAAGTGTGGCCATAACCCACAGCCCATGACCACTTAACAACTACCTCTCCAGAGTCTTTCCTCTCACAGTAGTAGTTCTTTACTAGACATCCTGCTTGTCAGTCTTGTCCTAACATTTACTAGTCATATTCTTAAGCACCCACCATTTCAGCTGTACAGCTGTAACAGTTATCTCGTCTCTCCAGCCAGCTCAGCACTGGGTTTCCCATTTTTACTAAGATTAATGAGACTTAGCAGCTGTGTGCCTTTGAGAACTCCAGTTTATCTTTGAACAGCTTTTTGAAGACAAACTGCTAACAGGGGCACATAGCCATTGCCTTGCTAGAACAAGTGAAAATCTCAGCACCTTGGTATTAAGGCACCTCATTAGAGAAAAACTCTGCTATCTTCTATGCGCCTTATCATTATCAGTAGCTTAATAGATCAAGTTGCTCCGGAACAGTGAGTGCTTACTAACCATTATCAAAGCTGATTCTATTAATCATTCTGCATAAATTCAGACAACTTACTGAGGCTCTGAAAAGAATGTAACAGTGAAAGAAACAATTCTGCATGTTAGTGACTGTGCAATCTGTTCATCCTGCTGTGCTCATCTAACTTGACAACACAACCATTTTTGGAACCTGTAACTCGTTTTAAGTTTGCAGTATAGGAAACTTTCAAATATAGAAATGCCAAAATAGAAGAGCATTCCCCTCCAAACACTCATGTCACAAGTGCTGAAAATGGAGTGTTTAAATTATTTTAAACCTTATGTTTGGGTGGGGCTGAGGAGGGAAGAAGCTTAGTATGGTTGCCTAATATATGTAGTTCCTCAGAGCATCAGTAGGTTGCAGCAGAGTGTTAAATTCAACCTGAAATGAGGCTGTTAAAAGGACAGGAGCACCACAGGATATTGTTGTGACAAAATGTATATGAAGTCAACATGGCGATATAGAGGTACCTGGGAGAATTTTGCTGAACAGGCTTGAACAGTAAGAACTTGGGCTTAAGATAACCACACACCCAGACCTTGTTTTTTCTTAGGATGCCAATGTTAGTCTTTAAGCCTCTTCACCAGCCAGTCACATGATAGAATGACATCACTGGTTTGGGAAAGTGATGTTTCCTTTCATTAATGTGGTACCAGCTCTGCGGTTTGGTTTTGATTATGGGAGAAGGATGCTGGGTTTGGATTCTTTTCTCATTACAGTGCCATAGCAGAATCCAGCAACTTATGAGAAAAAGAAAACAAAAAAGTAAAAGCAATAGATTGATATGAGACAGTAGTTGTATAAAATGATGAACAAAAGTAAAAAGTAAATTTTGGCAATGAAAAAACAACACAGTCTAGCAGTCCAATAATAAAGCCACCATACAGTATTGTTTCTCTCTTGATGATATATTTGATATAAGAAAAAAACAGTATTTCAATCAAAGCTCCCAGCAGTTATTAGTGGGGTCTCTGTTCCCATCAATTGTTCTTTTCCTCTAATTTGATTGTAAATAATAACTCCACAGCTGTGTCTTCTGTAACCAATTGCATCTCTATAAGTTCCTATATTTAGACTGCATACAAGCATGCGCAAAAAGCAACAAAGACATAAAGAATACTGCTTAGCCTTTAGCAAAATCATACAAAAGAGCTAATGAAGCTCACTCTAATAAGCTTTACTGAATGACCAGCTGTAAACCTTCATTTGTATTCCACAACAGGAATACTCTGTGGAGGAGAATGTTACCCTTCCTCTAAAGGTATCAAGTTACTCCTTTTCTAAAACATCATGCTTCAATGAACAGCACAGATTTCTTACAAACTGAACGGAATGCCATTGCAAGAAATACTCCTGTGCAACAGGTCAAAGGTAGATACTTCTCCATACAAAGAAATTTCAGGTGATACAGTTTTACTGGTCTTTGCAATTCAAGACAACCAGCATGCTACCTAAAAAGCAGTACACATAACCATGCTGGTGCTGATAACAGCATCTTCCTTTTCACAATTTCTTCTCTGCCTGCATCATAGCCTCTTCTAAAGTCACAATTTCTGTGCTGCTGCACTAGCACAGAAGAAATTCCAGTTGCAAGGGAAAAGGTCAAGACCTAGTGGTTTATACTTCTCTGCTATCAAAATATGGAGCATCTGGCTGACATAATTTTATAGGAAACTTGGCATATCCCCTGTCCCAGTAAACAAATGGTATCCCAAGCAGCTGTGCACACTGCTATTCAAGAGTTCACACAGCGATGTTACAACACTAACACCTGCCTGAAAGCAAAACAAACACAGAAAGACACAAACTCCTCTAAGGAGCAGGTGAATTTTACCTGTCCACTACCACTGTTGTCTGTTTGTGACAGAGTGAGAGACCAGAGCACACCAAAGGAATGAAGGCACAGCTGAGGCTGCCCTTCTTCCAACTACCCAAGGGAACAGCTGCCAGATACTGACATCTGTTACTAATGACTATATGACAATATTAGGGCACATTTATATTGTAGCATGGAGGGTAGACACATCACATTTAGCTAGACTTGTTATCTGCAGATGGCTGGTTGGTTAGGGTGCTGTCACAGCAAATTAAACACACTGATAAAATGCAATGAATTCTGTAGAGGGCCACCAAACTGGTTAGGGGGATAGTGCATTTTCTTCTTGCACATTCTGGGGCTGAATATGGACTGTCTTGTGGAGCAACAGGAGGGCTGTAATTGCGAGATAGTTGCACAGAATAATCTTAGGTGCTCAAGTTGGATTCTTGAGTGGGGAGGTTAAGAGTCTGTTTGGCTAGTTAGAAATGATTTTGCAGAGGACAACACTGGCCAGGAGCCCACCAAGACACTCTGGGCCTATTAAATGCTGAGGCAACATGGGGAACATGAGGAACAAACCCCTTAAATATGGCAGCTACATTCAGATGGTAGGGGCTGTATTATTGTCCTCCACTTGGAGTTATTCCAGTTGTTCATAACAAGAATTGGAAAAGAGCCTGGACAGAGTAGACAATATAAAACCAAAAAAATAACATACATCCCTGGAAGTTTCATCAGCTTCTCTAGCAAAAAGATGAATAGTCATGTCCAAAAAGGCTTGGATCAGTGGCTGACTAGAAAGCATCAGGTAGGAAAAAGCTTCCACCCATGTAGGTAGTGTACCAAGCAAATACCACTTTTTCTAAACCTAGAAAATACTTTTATTAGGCCTTCTATACTAACTGCTAAGAGAACTAATACAGCATTTCTATTTTCGATGGAACTTTTTTCTTCGGGAAAATGCAAGCTCTCCAAAACTAGAATTCAGTAATAGCCTGGTAGAGAGGAACATAAGAAAGGATGGTTCAGATCCCCTTCTCTTTGGGTCAGTGTCCTGAACATGAATTCACACAATTTCCTTACCATGTAGAAGCTTTTACTTGTAACTGTGACATGGCACTTAGCAGCATAACATGATTAAGTTCAGGGGCAGATTAAATGGCTCATTTCCACATAGAAAGAGGAGTAAAAACTAGACTTCTCTGCAAAAGTTTTCTAGCTGGTGAAAGCTAGCAGGGGACAGAAAACAGGAAAATAGCAGACATTTGTGAGTCATTGTCAAGTACATTTTGATACCAAAATTATAAGTTCAATGTATTTTGGTAAAAAGAAGCTATAATATTAGCAGTAGACTTCATAAAGTCTGTCTTTCCTGCTGGAATGGTTTCATTTTGCGTAGATAATTAAATATTCACTGAGCCAAAGAAGGCTACAAAGAAAGAGTGGAGAACAAGAAAACCACAGCAGGAAAACTGTTTTCAAAAAACACATGTTAAAGGAACCAGTTTCACCCCCTGCAAACCTATGACGACATTTTAATATTTTATATTTTTTTTTAACCTGAGGGTTGGCCTGATCATGAGTCCCTCATCTGAAATCTTTCCATTCTTGAAATTCAACAGCCACGAACAAGGTAAAGAAACAAGAGGAGCAGTACAAATGTAGTGTTAGTAGAGTACTCAGTTCTGGTTACCACAGCAGTATTTTTCCTAGGTTTAAAGTAGACACAGAGGACCAGCTACACTCCCTTTAATTTTATACATATCTTTAATAAAGCTACACTTACTAACATGGTATCATTGTGAATGTTGCCTAAACCACATTTCAAACTAATAAAACACCTGTCCCCAATCTACAGGGTAAACTGAATATAATAAAAACCCACTCCCATTCAAAAGGGCAAAAAATAACAGTATTAGTAAAATAATTACAAGAGATGAAAGAAGGCTTTATTCCATTTCTTTCAAAAATAAATGATTTATTCAAGACATACATATTTTCAAGTAACTTGGTTTCCCTTGATGAATATTCCAGTATGTTTCTCAAAGTCCTGGTTTAGAGAGTATGACAAGATGTTCACACACTTTTTATGGTAAAGAGGAAAGCCAAGAATATAGCTGAAGAGGCCAGATTTGTAATATGGTAGGAACAGTCAGGGAATTCCTAATTTCTGCCTTATTTGTTGGCAGCCAATACCAGATTTCCAGCAGAAAACACCTTCCAGAATTAAAACAACTCTCTCATAGCTTCATACTGAGAACGTATTTGTGGCCAATAGAGGCAATAATAACCCTTCAAAGACTCCTTGGTACCCACACTGACCCTTGAGAAACTTGAGCTCATTCATGTTTAATAACTACATTACAAAGAAGACAGTCACTAAAGTTTGGGGACCTATGCTGGCCACATGCCTCCCAGGAGAGACACACAGTTGTAGCTCAAGAAGAAAGTCTGCATGCTGGCAGACTGGAAAATGAAACAGGACAGATACAGAACAGTGCAGGTCAAAAGGGAGGCTCCAGAAACCAGACATTTGCCATTAAAATACCAGATTTAAAAAAGGGAGTGAAAACCAGTTAACCACATGTTACCCTTCACTCCAGTCATCATTTGGAATGATAGCAGTTCACTCCATTCACCCTGGCAGCTTGCTTCCAGTAACAGCAACACCTAGCTTAGATACCTACTGTTGCAATGTGGCAAGTGCTTTATAGCACACATTAGTATCATTTTCAAAACTGGGAAAGTACAGGCTGGGAAAGAGAAATGTTTTGCCTTACAGGCAAGTTCCTACAGCTGGAATTCAAGTTTCCCCGGCCAAACACAGGGCTCTCCTCCTTTGCCTACATGTCTGTGAGGAGAATTGCTTTGTGGGTATAGAAAGAAGAAAAAACTTTGGCAGTGAGTTCAGCTTCACTCCATGCATCTCTATCTATATGATTTGGGTGCAGTCACAGAACACTGAACTAGAACACACTCTAAGAGGCTATCTCCAGGTTCAAAAAAGTAGACAGATGCTCCTTTGCCTGGCACCTAATCCCCTCCCTGACCCAGCACACCACTGTGTGCTGAGCTCCCCTTGCATAAGGTGTTCTCCCTCAAGAACCAGACAGCTCAGACCCCACAGACCATTCTTTTGACGGCTAAAGGACATCTTGGATTCCCTGTTGCTTTTTCCCACTTGTGAGCCTAAGGCCTCCATACAAATACATACTTTAAACCAAGCTTGAAGAGAAGCAGAACAAGGATTTAAATATTACATTACACTCTTTGGACTGCAGAACACTGAAATAAATCACAAATGCCTTTAAGCAAAACAAACCAAAAGAAGATGCTACAGTTCTTTAGCTATAGATAGCTTTTACCCATGTACTGGTACAAAGTTTCTCTCAATGAGGTCCTCACTCCAATGATTACCTTCAGAGAGATGCAAAATAAAAAAGACGTAACAATTAACAGGTTAGATACTGTTCTAAACATACTAAAAAACCTCTGTCAAAAAATAGTTTTATGGAGAAATTGATTTCTCCAGAAATAGCAGGGAAATTACTAAATACTTTGGTACTGTATAAGAGAGAAGGTGCCATATTTGTTCTTACTGATTTTTGTAGGTTCCAGATAAGGCAGTATCTGCAACCCACAGTTGTAAGTCTGGAAAATTAGACATGCAGCGGCTGAAAGCCACAGATCTTGTTCCGATAGCTACATGCATATTAAGTATATACTGGAAGCTGGCATACAATTCAGCTCAAATAATTGATAAAATATACGTCACATTTTAAACATACAGGGCCAAATTCACTCTGAGTTTAAGACCACTTCAATACCTTGTTCAAAACAGTAGGGAGGTAAGTTAGAGAACTATGACAGTGTGTGCTATATAAGGATATGTCTAGACAGGTGGATTGACAAAGAAAGGGATTTCAAACTAAGAAACTTGCAGAAGCAAAGTGGGAAGGAAAAAAAACCCCAAACATACTGCAAAAATGCAGTAGTGAAACGCATCATATCCATAAGAATTAGTTTCTCATTTAGAGAGCAGTTTGCGCTATTGTTACCATAGATGCTGGTCCCATAACTCAGAGTGCTAATGGTAAAAAGGTGAAGCAGGGAAGAATAAAGATGATGGGAGAATCAGCAGCATAATTAAAACCACTTCAAAACTCTGTGGAGTTTCCCTTCTTGGGAGCATCTTTATAGGTGTTCCTAGGTAAAACAGAACTTACCTAATTTGGTCCTCAAAAATGCAGTTGTGAGAGGGCAGAGGTAGGATTACCCTATATAAGATTTTTTATGCCTAGTGGGTTAATTTTAGCTTCACTGTTTTATCCATGCTATTTTTAT